>NC_051214.1:1850818-2000818 GCF_015220715.1 Pygocentrus nattereri
GCAGCTGCTTAAAGTGGGAAATAGTGATGATGACCAGCAGGTTCCCAAAGACAGTCATAAGAATTGAAGCCAACATTAAGAAGTACATGGGAACTTTGAGAGCAAGAAAGCGGTGCGCTCTCGGACAGGAGTCAGGCTGGTGAGGGAAGCAGAGAAGCACGTTCTCCACATCAGCCTCCGTCATATTCTCATTAAGGACATTCATCCAAGCCATTTAAATGTGTTCTTCAAATGTGAAATATTGACAATACCGTTATTAATAGGTTGGGAAAAAAAGATTTTCATTAAAATAAAGCTGTAAGATATTTCTTACACCCACAAAACTAAACAAACAAAGGTTGTACAGTAGCATCTCGGCTTAAATAGATTCTGGATTTCACCTTCACCAATCAGATTGGTTTAACATGACATCATTCCATGGCCAAACAAACATTAGCTGCTTCTGAAATGTCCTTACCTGTCATCTTAGTGTTAGCCGTGTGCTCCAGTGGCACCAGTTCTTAGTGAACTTAATGACACAAAATGTTATGTAAATACATACATACATATGAAATTGGAGGTATTGAGATTGATGATAAGATGTATTTTATCTAATCATATACTGATGAAGTAACAGAGATAAAATACTGGGGCTTTCATTTAGAAACGGAGACCATTTTCCTTTTGATAGCAGAAACAAAGTCTTATTCTGCCTTAGATTATGCAAATGTGACCTCAGTCTATACCTTATCGCAACCGTAATCAGATAGTACATTGCAGTTGGCCAAAACCAGACAGTGAGAAAGATTTACTGTATAGAAGATTTAATTGTTCTCTCTCCTAAACTGAGGAAACACCAATTAATTGTTTAATACAATACAGATTACATTATGGATGATATCTCTCTCTCTCTCCCTCTCCCTATGATGTAATGTTGTTTGTGTAGGTATCTAAGGTATGGCCTAAGTGGCCAGTTATCACCTCTTGCTTTGAATGATGGAGCTCCTCTCTCAGGTATGACATGATGACATTAATTAAATGTGTAACAGCGTATTGCTTCACACTTTCATCCAATTCTGTCCACCTGAAACCACAGACAGAACATTTCATGAACGTGTTTGTTGTTTAACCTGTTACCTTAGCAATACAGTAATGTATGTCATATGACCAGACAGGAAGCAAGATGATCTGGCTCAGATGCATGGCCTATGAGCATTTAACCCCTGAATGTATCAAAGGTACCAAGCTGAAACTGGTAAGCAATGTCGACTGCTCAACAATCAAAATAAAAACGTGTAATTACTCTTCTTTATCCTTTAGGTGGCCTATTTTGGGGGAGAGAGGCCCACTCTGGGCAATATACAACAAATCTCTCCATTCTGAGACCACCGCAACTCATCCTAACAGAGGAATCATACCTTCCAAATGTTTTACTCAGGCCACATCACAGTTTTAGACACAGTTCCTCTCACCAGGACTGCACAGACCAGGCCTGCACACAGAGATTCGGAGAATAAGGAATATAGGACAATCTGACCATGAAATAAATGTAATGACCATAATTGTTGGGAGCTGACTGAGGTGAAATATTCGTAAACTCTTGTAGTGCACTTGAAGAGGCGGAAGAGGAACAGTGAAGCTCGTAGAGCCCAAGCTGACCCACAAGCTGTATTCCCAGTACAGCTGTGCCTCATTGACATCAGATTTTGTACTAGAACAGCCTGATGGCAAAAGGGCAGGGGCTCAAGCTCCACCTGGGCTCGGTCTCTCAACACACGCTGGTAGACCACAATATTTATTAGCTTTTAAGATTAAATGAAAAACTGAAAAACCAAATAAGTAAACATTGGTGTTCCACAAGGTTCTATTTTTGGACCAATGTTTTTTTTTCCTTATATAGTGTATGCTGCCACTAACTTACTTCCAAAGCTGCCTAGGAACAAGCAGTTTGAACATATATACATATGTTACATCACATTTACTTGTATAAATTTGGCCATTTACTCTTTTCCCTTCCAATGCACATTCAAGCTTTAATCAGTCGAAATAAGGATAAGGAATCAGCCCAAATACCTGAGAATATTATCCTTATTTTTTCAGCATTATACTGGCTGCCAGTTCCACATATATTGGGAAATACTATTACTCAATATACTATTACTAGATATATGATGGGTTTCCTCCACAGTATGTGACCCAGGAAAAAAACACTGATTTATGATCTGCCAGGCCTCCTTTGATTTCGTGGTGCCTCATTATCAGTACCTATACAATTATGGAAATTTCTATAGGTACTGATTTTTTCATACTGTGCCATCATGGCTTTAGCATAACCTTCCTATACATTTTTGGTTCAGTGAGCCTTGACCATAGTAAGTCTTAGTTCTCTTAGTGGTCATTCCTTTTCAACCTATGAACAAGAAACAACAGATTGTTAACTAGGAATTTAGATTCAGATGAATGTACGGCTGCTTTTTGGCCATGCTGAGTGCAAAAAGAGCTACAGAAGTGGTGTTTAGTGTTCTCCTGGTGAAAGTGATTTTATTGCAAGTAAAATATAATAAGGTTAGATACAACTGATTAACATTAAAATAGATTTATGGAATTGTGTGCATTAAAACCTGAATCAAAACACATCAGATTATACTTACAAAAGCATCAGTGCTCTCCCAGTGATCACAGGCCCAAACAGGGAAGCATGTTCTTGAAGAAGAAAAGATACGATCTCTCACATTTTTCAACTTTTTTATTATTAAACCTAATTTACACATTGACAGAGTGAAGGCCGAACAGGTATGGCACTTAGTCAATGTTTAATAAACGAATTTCAGATTTATTTGCAACTTGCTTCTTGGTCTAGATATGACAATTTAAACATTTCAAACTTTTGCACTACAAGAAAGGAGTACAGCAAGTTTTATGCACACATTAAACAAAAGTTTATGATCTATATTCTACTTTGTACTGTATGCATACGCACTTAGAACTTTATTAGGTATTAGATACATTAGTATCCACATCTATTGTGCATTTTATCAGCTCCACTGACCATAGAGGAGCACTTTGTAGTTCTACAATTACAGACACAGCAGTGCTGCTAAGGTTTTTAAACACCTCAGTGTCACTGCAGGACTGAGAATAGTCCACCAACCAAAAATATCCAGGCAACAGGGTCCTGCGACCACTGATGAAGGACTAGAGGATGACAAACACAAACTGTGCTGCAGCAGATGAGCTATCATCTCTGACTCTATATCTACAAGGTCTAATATAGCTGGACAGTGACTGACACAGTGTTTAAAAACTCCAGCAGCACTGCTGAGTCTGATCCAAACACTAAAACACCACTGCAGTGTTACTGCACTGCTAAGAATGATCCACCACCCAAATAGTACCTGCTTTTTGGTGGTCTTGTGGGGGGTCTGACCAATGAAGAACAGGGTTCTAACAAAGTATCAGAGAAACAGATGGACTACAGTCTGTAATTGTAGAACTACAAACTGAAACTATATGGTAAATGTTGATAAAGCTGATAAACTTTTCAGTGCATGCAGATACAGGGTAGGTTTACCTAATAAAGTGCTCATGACACTACACCTCCCCCACCCCCCGTGAAACCAGTTAGAGTTACAGGACTAACTGACTTGCATTACCGAGGTGTAGAACATATTTTGATATGATGATCTTAAATGCCCTCTGAAAGCGTGGATAAAAAAAGCCGTAGACCAAAGGGTTTAAAGTAGAATTGAGGTATCCAAACCATACCAGGGCATCAAAAACATCTAGAGGGGTTGAGAAGTTGCGAAATGGATCAGATAAAGTAACAATGAAGAACGGCAACCAGCACAGTAGAAAAATTCCCATAATAATGCCCAGAGTTTTTGCTGCCTTCCGCTCCCTGTGATCTGAGGACTGGACGTTCATTTCACAAGAGGTTCGCCTCACAGTTGCCCTTTCGGACATTACTTTAGCTTGTTGTCTTACAACATGGAAGATCTTAAGGTACAGTGAGCTCATGATCGTCCCCGGAATGAAAAAAAGCACAAATGAAAGAATGAAAGCATTTTCTTTGTTGAAAATCAAAACACAGTTGCCCACACAAGAACTGAGTATTAAAAGATTCTCCAAACCTGTAATATTCACTTCAGACAGAATGACACCGAAGCTATATGCGAGCGAAAACAGCCAAATGAAAGCGATGCATATGGCCACAGTGCCATTGGTCACCCTCATTCTATAACTCAAAGGTTCACAAATGGCCAAGTACCTGTCAATGGAGACCAAAGACAGATGTAGAATCGATACAATGCTTAGTGTCATATCCAAACTAGAATGTATTTTACAAAAAACATCACCCAAAAACCAGCAGCGTTCCAACCATCGCACCATACTGAAGGGCATGACCAGACAGCCCAACAAACAGTCCACCAAGGCCAGGGAGAGGACGATGAGGTTAGTGGGTGAATGCAGCTGCTTAAAGTGGGAAATAGTGATGATGACCAGCAGGTTCCCAAAGACAGTCATAAGGATTGTTGCCAGCAGTAAGACGTACACGGCAACTTTGAGAGCAAGAAAGCGGTGCGCTCTCGGACAGGAGTCAGGCTGGTGAGGGAAGCAGAGAAGCACGTTCTCCACATCAGCCTCAGTCATATTCTCATTAAGGACATTCATCCAAGCCATGTGTTCTTCAAATGTGAAATATTGACCAGGATGTAAAATACAACATAGTACAATTATTAACAGGTGGAACAAAAGATTTTCATTAAAATATGGCTATAGCTGATTGTTATAACACCCATAAAACAACACAAATGAAGGCTGTGCAGTTGCATCTTGGCTTAAATAGATTCTGGATTTCACCGTCACCAATACAATTGCCTTAATATGACATCATTCAATGACCAAGTGTTCAAGTCTTAGCCATGTGTTCCCATGGCACCCATTCCCAGTGAACAACTTATTAAATTGGACATGATATGTAAATAAATATATACATTTGAAATTGCAGGTATTATGATTGATGGTAAGGTGTATTTTACATCACAAATTGATGTAAAATAAGAGATCTGATAACAGAAATAAGATAATAGGACTTTTTTTTTCTATTTTGAAAAGATGACCATTTTTCTGTAGTTGGAACACAAAACATTTTTTTTTGCTCCGTCAGGGCTGCCCTTTGTCACCGATTCTATTCATAAATTTTATGCATAGAATTTCTAGGCGCAGTCAGGGAACGGAGGGTGTCCGGTTTGGTGACATCAAGGTCACATCACTGCTGTTTGCAGATGATGAGCCCTCTCTGGGTCGGGGATGAGCTCTTGCCTGAAGTGGAGGAGTTTAAGTATCTCGGGGTCTTGTTCACGAGTGATGGTACAAGGGAGCGGGAGATTGACAGGTGGATTGGTGCTGGGTCAGCAGTGATGCGGGCTCTTTACCGGTCTGTTGTGGTAAAGAAAGAGCTGAGCCACAAGGCAAAGCTCTCGATTTACAGGTCGATCTACGTTCCCACCCTCACCTATGGTCATGAGCTTTGGGTAATGACCGAAAGAATAAGGTCGCGATTACAAGCGGCCAAAATTCCTCTGCAGGGTGTCTGGACTCTCCCTTAGAGATAGGGTGAGAAGTTCGGTCATCTGGGAGGGACTCGGAGTAGAGCCGCTGCTTCTTTATGTCGAGAGGAGCCAGTTGAGGTGGTTCGGGCATCTGGTTAGGATGCCTCCTGGATGCCTCCCTCGTGAGGTGTCACAGGCAAGTCCACCAGTGAGGAGACCCTGGGGAAGACCCAGGACATGACTATATTGCCCAGCTGGCCTGGGAGTGCCTCGGAATCCCCCCGGAGAGCTAGTGGAAGTGGCTGGGGAAAGGGAGGTCTGGGCCTCATTGCTTAGGTTCCTTATGTGCAGTACATGAGGATCCCATCCAACACCAGATCACCAAGATGCTGTGCTCATTGTGACAGAGGACTTTAACAGTCACAAGCTCAAGCATGAAATGCCAAATTTACATCAACAAATCACCTGCCCCACCAGTGCTGAAAGAACACTGGACCATTGTTCCTGTCCATTCAAAGCAGGCTAGAAGGAGCAGTCTCATCCACGATTTGGGAAATCATACCATACTGCCATCTTCCTACGGCCTAAATACGCTGGATGGACCAATAGCCCTTTTTCACAAGAAACGGAAGTGTGTCAATGCTGGGTAAAACAAGTTCTGCTATTTCCTTATGGACAGTTATTAAACTCAGAAATACAGGTGTGTCACTTTATCTTTGTCACAGTTGCGACGTTTGAAATTTGAGGATGTGTCGAGAATTTTTGGATAAAACCAAAACACACATGAATGTGGGAGTCCAAACGAAACCAAAGATGTAGATGCTTCATGGAAAAATCCCTTCACAGCTATTAGAGTACAATAGTGTCAGCTAGAGAAAAACTATTTCTCTGAAAGCAGCTGTAGCACCAACTTTAAAGCAGGAGCTGCATGTTAGCATTATCAGTGGTGAAATGCTGGCACAGAGGTTCTTTTTCTCTGTATGACAAAGTTTATTCCTTTATTACCTGCACAAACAATTCTTCCCTCTACTCATTTTCAGCTGACAATGCTCTAAAACTGAGAGATAAAGTTGTTTTTGCTTCAAGCTTGAACACTTTAGTAAGTTTTACATGCTCTACCCGTCATAGTTGTTATTGTTCTTGCATTAGTGTTACCCTGCGATGACTACTTCCAGCAGAAAAATTGCAGAAATGTGAAAAGAGTCTATCGGGGGATGCTTTGCAAGACGTTCTTAACAATGCAGACCGGGACATGTTCAGGTGCAGCTCTGATAACATCAATGTGTTTATGGAAGCTGTTGTTGCATTCCTTGGGAAGCTGGTGGATGACATAGTCCACAGAGCCACCATCAGAACATTTCTCTTCCAGGAGCTGTGGGTGGATAAAACCATCTGCAATGTTCTGAAATCTTGCACCACTGCCTACAACGAGGGGTTTGCCACCAGGAACATGGAGGAGCACAAGGCTGCATCCTACAGCATTAGACTTAGACAGACTTTAGTCATTCAAATTAACACCATACAGTGTGCATTTGAATGAAATTTCATTGCCTCTGCTCAGAGTAGATCAGTAATACAAGTAATACCATGTAGTGCAAAGTACAGTGTAGTGAAAAGTACAGTGTAATGCAAACATATACATGTCAGCAGATAAATAATTTTAAATAAGTATATGTAAGAGTATATTGCACATGTCCCATATATGAGGCAATCAAAAAAAGAAAGAATTGGAGCAGCATGTTATTTAGAGTTCAGCAGTCTTGTGGGAAGAAGTTGTTTTTGAACCTGGCTGTTCTGCTTCATAGGCCTTGGTACCTCCTTCCAGAGGCCAGCAGCGAGAACAGTCCATGGTGGGGGTGGGACAGGACTCTATTTATGCTATGAGCTCTGGTCAGACGGTGACTTTTTGCAATGTCCTGTATTGGAGGAAGTGAAGGCCCAATAATTTTCTCTGCTGTCCTAACCACCCTCTGCAGGGACTTCCCGTCAGAGGTGCTGCAGGCTCCTGCCCAGACAGAGATGCAACTGGTCAGTATGCTCTCTACAGTGCCTCTGTAGAAGGTGGTGAGAATCGGAGGTGATGTGGCGTTAACGGTAGGAAATTAGAGTGACAGTTCTATCAACATGGCTCTAGGAGCCTGTGACTGGGAACGATGAGAACGATGACAGACTATAAATTGCCACCCACCAAGAATGATGAATGATAATCACTTTGTCTTAGCCTCAGGACACAGGGCTGTGACCTGAGCCCCCTGCTGTTCTTGTTGTACACTTTTTCTGCTTGGCCACTTCCAACGCTACCACCATTGTCAAGTTCGCTGTTGTGGTGGGCCTGATCTCTGAGAAAGGCCTACCTGGAGGAGGTTAAGCATGTTGACAACTGATGTCAGGAGAACCATCTCCTCCTGAAAATCAGCAAGACAAAGAAGTGGACAATGAACTTTGGCAAGAAGCAGCAGAGGAGCTACCACCCCTTTAGGATCTACTATGCCCTAGTGCCATGAGTGGACATCTTCTGATATCTTTGTGTTCACATCATGCAGGAATTGTCATGGTCCTGCCATATCAACAACCTGGTGAAGATGGCTTGTCAGCATCTTTACCATTTTAGATGCTTCAAAGACTTTTAACTGCCCTTCAGTGTGTTAGAGAGCTTTTACATCTGCACCACCAAGCTATGCTGACCTAAACAAGGGAGACAGTTAATGACTTCAGTCATCCCTAAAATGTACTCTACTCTCTATTATGGTTAGGGAAACATTCTAATCCACAGCCATACTGACCCGCACTCCTCTCTCTGTCGTTTTTTAATCCCTCCTTCCTCCCATAGAGTCCCATGCATTGTCTAACCCAACAAAGCCTCAATCTGTCTTTTTCCCTGACAGCGACCAAAGTACATGTGCTTACTCAGGGCAGGACCCCAAACTCTAATCTACAGCCATACTGACCCGTACTCCTCTATGTCATTTTTTTCATCCCTCATTCCTCCTATGGAGTCCATCAGTTTTCGCCCAAACCCATGCCATATTTCGTTTGTCCAACAGAAACCAAAATGCATGTACTATCTCTGAACAGGTTCTTTAGCTGTAATCCACAGCCATATTAGCCAACACTCCTCTATGTCTTGTTTTTTCATCCCTCATTCCTCCCATACAGTACCATTCATTTTCGCCCAAACTCAGCCCTTTTATTTTCTTTATCCAACAATGTCCAACATGCAAGTATTCATTCAGGGCAGATCCCCAAGCTCTAATCTACCGCCTTACTGACCCACACTCCTCTATGTGTAGTTTTTTCATCCCTTGTTCTTCCTATAGACTTTCATAGTATCCGCTGCACAACCATTCCACAGTTCTAATTTATAATTATAATATTTATTAACCCCTTTCATTCTACCACCTCCTACTCATTTAACAAATATGCACATCTGCACTTTAAATACACCTATACTTGTATTTTATTATATCCCTAAAATTGTATATTATATATTCTTCTTCCCTTTCTTTCATATTCTATTTCATGCTTTCTATTGTTTCTGCTGTTTTTCATGGCAAAGGACAGGTATATAAGCATTTATTTACACATTCTGCTGTGTATGGATGTGTGTGGGCTATAAAATTTGATTTGATTTGATTTAATATTTGTTTTGAAGTATGCATCTCCATCAAAAGTGACCTAGTAACAATCTTTGATCACAGAATCATAAAGATTTGAAAATGTGCCCCTCCTGCTTTATCAATATTCACCTTAAGTGGGTGACAAAGTTATGCAATATCAAGCTTTCTCCTGTACAGTGCAACTGCAGGTCCAGGTCAGATTTGGAAAGAAATTTGCCAAGCTATGGGCAGTTTCAGACAGAATTTTGCCAGTGAATGTCATACTTATCCTACTTTAGTATGTAAGATTCTTCAGCCAAGTATTTCATGTTGTTTCTTAATTAGGCTATGGCTCTGTGTTGTATGGAAAGCATCAGTAATCTGTAAAAGCTGAATTGAATTTGATTGTGCTTGCTTCAACCAACATCTACCTTGAATATCGTGAATTGTATTTTGTGTCAAGAAGACTTACAGACTTAAATATGAAGGTATCTTTATATACATACTGATCCACAGATTGCAGCTGTGATTGCCTGGGTTACCAGAACTCCTTTCAAAATGAAAAGACCTTGAATTGCTTAATACATAAAAAATTATGAGACACAATTTTGGTGTTTAGAGTTTGAACAATTTAACTTAGTACTTTATGATTGACAATTAAGGTTGAAGGTGAAGTTTGTGTTGCATCATGGTAGCATGAAAGCTGATGTAATGTTTGTTTTTGCGAGGATCTAAGGTAATGCCTTAGAGCCCATTTATCACTTCTCACTTTTAATGATGGAGCTCCTCTCGCAGGTATCAGACTAATCAAAGGTGTAAAGGACAACAGTTTATTGCTTCACACCTTCATCTAATTCTGTCCATCTGAGACTCATTTGATGGGTACAGTATTGCATCAGCCTGTTTACCTGACATGTCACTGATGATTAGTGATGCATTATGTCATGCAAGATAGGAGCAAACTTTAGGCCAAACTCAGATTAAGAAGATGGAGAAATGTAAGATCAGGTTTCCAACACAGTTCAAAGCTTACAGTAAACGTGATTTTGAACAGAGGCTCATCTGACATTGTAAATCAGTCCCCTCACCCAAATGTAGCTGATCAGCCAAGAAAACTGCCTCTTTAGTCTTGCAGGCCAATTTAGCTGATAAGTATGGGAAAGTACAAACATATGGTGTCTGTTCTTTGTGCTCAAAACATTGTGCATCGCCATTCTTTTAGCTACTGATACTTTTTTCATAATGGACTAAACAGGACATGCAACAGATCATTTTGCAACCATACAAGCACAGTAACAATGAAAACAATACAACACAATACAACATCAGAATCATTTGCTAATCTTAAAATACAACTGATCCACAAAACCAGTGGCTCAGTTAACCACTTAAGTAGGGCCATAAGAACAGGCACAGCCAGTTTGTATTAAAATCCCTGTAGTTCCAGAATAATAAGGCTTAGTATGTAATAAGCCTGGGATTTTAAGGGGTTAATCATTTGTTCTACAGGGTGAGTCAAAAGTCACAGGACACCTGTGAGGGCTTTGATACTGTACGACACACTCTTGAAATGGTGAACAGTGACTTGTCGCTTGCCAAACAGTGAGTCCACATTCAACTTCACTGATCTCGCTTGTTATGGATCTTGATTTGTCTTTTCCGTCAACAAGGAAAAAAACCCGTCTGTTTCATGAGATATTCATATTCACCCATTACTATTTTAATGTATGTGCCATAAATTCTTAAAAATGATTTTTAAGGTGTTCAAACCATTTAAAAACCTTGCGTAATGGTAGTCTTAATGTAAATTAGTGTCAAGTTTATAGATACTGATAAACCTAGATGTTATGAAACACACTAAGGCACATTGTGTTTTTAATGGGAACATAAGGACTGGCCTCATTAAACAGACATGCATGTGCCTTGATGTGGATTTAGTGTGATGCTCCTTCTACTTTGAGCCACCAGAGGGCAACAGAGTTGCTCAGCTAGTTGCATTTAATGTCAAACAGGTGGTAGTGAAGGAGCAGAGGTGCAGATTGTGCTCTGGTGCAGAAGAGAAGTGTAACAGATTTACATCATAGCTTTTTCTCACTGTGCTCTTTTCAATGTGTCCCACCAACAGAGCTCTATGTTTAACACAATTACAGTCCCTTAATCTCACTATAACATTCATTATCACAGACTTACTGTTTCCAAATATGTACGGACATGGAGGAAACTGTAATTCATTCCTTGAGAAATTGTGTTTGCTTGTGAAAAAATCTATGGAAAATCAGATAACTCTCAAATGATGTTGTTTTAAGGCCCTGTTGGATGTACAAGACATTGTCCAGACATGTTGATAATCATTTTCAGTTGCTTCTTTTCATTTTTTTTTAAATCCTCCTAAACACTAGCATGAAATACATGACAGAACATGAGTGCAGAATGATACACAAAGTCCAAGGGACTGAGGTCAGAACTCTTCTTGGTAGAAGTATATTCGGCTCTGGTGAACAACATGAATGTAGTATGTTCGGCATCAAGAACTCTTAGTGAACTTCAAGCAGTACTGAAGGGGTTGAAGAATGTGCAGCATCTGTAGACAAGTAACAAAAATGTTCCAGATGAACAAATATTGTCTGTGTAGATCGTAAAATAAAACAGGCCCTAGAATTGGACCTTGTGGAACACCTTTTAAAAATACTCACACATTGCAATACCACACCCTGTACAATCACAGTACAGGAAAATCACTTAGTGAACTTGTATTGCTTATGCATAGCAGAACATAATAAGTGATAGATGCATATATACAATTCAGGAACACTGCTCAGAAGTCTCTGACTTGTTGGAAAAGCAATATATGTTGGTTTATTATGTCTAAACATTCCCTCAAGCTGACAAATTACTTTTTAAACAACTATATATACATATTATTCACCGACACCAACTATTCATGTCTGTTTTCAGCTCATTTCACACTTTCACAGCCTGTCTCTGACCCTTAACAGATTTTGGCCTGCTTCAGGTTTTTCTTTGTTGTGGCTGCACTCTGGTCTGGAACCGCATGTGCCTCTGGGCATTTAATGAAATAATCCATGGCCACAAGCACACAGAGGTTCCTGGCCTAGGTGGTGGGAAACGGCCCTACTGTTCCACTGGGGACGTTATTCTTTTTCTCTGTTTTCAACTCATGTTAAAATTTCACATTCAGGTTTCTTACAGCCTGTTTCCCACCTTTTTGGCCTTGTTTATGGCCTGCTGTAATTTTCTCCTTATTCTTAATTAATATCATGATGTTGGCCCTGAGGCCCGTGAGGTCAGGGCATGCAAGTGTGTGTATGAACAAGATTAGATGCAAGTAGAACTGCGGGTCCAGGTCAGACATGAGGAGAAATTTTTCCAAGCTATAGTCAGTTTCATATGTACCTTTTTTATTTTGTAATTAGGGTATGGCCCCATTTTTCTTATGAAAAAACAGGTTTGTATTAGCTTGTACTTGCTTCAAACCACATCCGCACTGAATATCTATCATTTTCACTTATTTTAATAAAATCAGTATTGTCAATTCCTTTTTAGTCACGTTTACCTGTGAAAATATGGGTAAAATGATCTACTCTTATCTTACCTATGATGTACTTGTGAGCTTCAAATCAGGCCAGAAATAATGAATCAGGCCAAATACTTTGAGAATATCACCCTTATTTTTTCAGCATTACACTGTCTGCCAGTTCATGTCCAAATATATTGTAAAATACTACTACTAATCTAGAGATGGAATGGTTTACCTCCACAGTATTTGAAAAAATTGATTTATGATCTGCAGTGGCTGATTTGACCTCACCATGCCTCTTTATCAGTATCTAAAGAATTATGAAAAACACAGCAGTGGCTGATGTTTTCCTACTGCACCTTCATGACTTTGGAATAATCTTCCGGTACATTTTCGGCAATGCCTAGTGTAAAAAGAACACAGAAGTGAATTTTAGTGTTCCCTTAGTGAACATGTTTTTTATAGCAATTAAAATCTAATAAGACTGGATACAACTGATTAGCAATGTAACAGAATTATGAAACTGCATGAAAGCCTAGATCAAAGCACATCTGATTATTCACAAAAGCATCAGTGCTCTTCCAGCGATCACAGGGAAACACGTTAATGACAAAAAAAGATAAGGTCTCTCACATTTAAACTTTTTTTATTATTAAACCTAATTTCTACACTGAGAGCGTGAATGCAGAACAGACAGAGCACTTTTAATGTTTAATAAATTAATTTCATATTCATGTGCAATTTGCTTGTTGGCCTAGATATATATTTTTTTAATGTTTCAAACTTTTGCACTACAGCAAAGGGGTACAGTAAGATTTATGCACACATTAAACAAAAGTTTATATTAAATGCAATATTACATTTTGTAATATATTCATACTCATTTAGAACTTGGGTATTAGGTACTTTGTATCTACATCTGTTGTCCATTTTATCAGCTCCACTGACCATAGAGGAGCACTTTGTGGTTGTACAATTACCTTCACAGCAGTGCTGCTGGAGTTTTTAAACACTTCAGTGTTGCTGCTGGCCTGAGAATAGTCCACCAACCAAAAATATCCAGCCAACAGCGTCCTGTGGTCAGCATCCTGTGACCACTGATGAAGGACTAGAGGATGACCAACACAAACTGTGCAGCAGCAGATGAGCTGTCGTCTCTGACTTTACATCTGCAAGGTGGGCCGACAAGGTAGGAGTGTAATCGAGTGGACAGTGAGTGGACACAGTGTTTAAAAACTCCAGCAGCACTGCTGTGTCTGATCCACTCAGACCAGTGCAACACACTCTAACACACCACCATATCAGTGTTACTGCAGTGCTGAGGATGACTCATCACCCAAATAATACCTGCTCTGTGAGGGTCTTGTAGGGTTCCTGACCGCTGATGAACAGGGTTAAAGGGGGCTAACAAAGTATCAGAGAAACAGATGGACTACAGTCTGTAATTGTAGAACTACAAAGTGAAACTATATGGTAAATGCTGATAAAGCTGAAAAACCTTTCAGTGCATGCAGATACAGGGTAGGTTTATTTAATAAAGTGCTCATGACACTACACCCCCCAACCCCCCCCCCCCCCCCCCCACCCTGCCTGTGAAACCAGTTAGAGTTACAGGACTAACCGATTTGCATTACTGAGGCGTAGAACATATTTTGATATGATGATCTTAAATGCGCTCTGAAAGCGTGGATAAAAAAAGCCATAGACCAAAGGGTTTAAAGTAGAATTGAGGTATCCAAACCATACCAGGGCATCAAAAACATCTAGAGGGGTTGAGAAGTTTTGAAATGGATCAGTTAAAGTAACAATGAAGAACGGCAACCAGCACAGTAGAAAAATTCCCATAATAATGCCCAGAGTTTTTGCTGCCTTCCGCTCCCTCTGCTCTGAGGACTGGACGTTCATTTCACAAGAGGTTCGCCTCACAGTTGCCCTTTCGGACATTACTTTAGCTTGTTGTCTTACAACATGGAAGATCTTAAGGTACAGTGAAATCATGATCGCCCCCGGAATGAAAAAAGCCACAAATGAAAGAATGAAACCACTTTCTTTGTTGTAAATCAAAGCACAGTTGCCCACACAAGAACTGAGTATTAAAAGATTCTCCAAACCTGTAATATTCACTTCAGACAGAATGACACCGAAGCTAAATGTGAGCGAAAACAGCCAAATGAAAGCGATGCATATGGCCACAGTGCCATTGGTCACCCTCATTCTATAACTCAGAGGTTCACAAATGGCCAAGTACCTGTCAATGGAGACCAAAGACAGATGTAGAATCGATACAATGCTTAGTGTCATATCCAAACTAGAATGTATTTTACAAAAAACATCACCCAAAAACCAGCAGCGTTCCAACCATCGCACCATACTGAAGGGCATGATCAGACAGCCCAACAAACAGTCCACCAAGGCCAGGGAGAGGACGATGAGGTTAGTGGGTGAATGCAGCTGCTTAAAGTGGGAAATAGTGATGATGACCAGCAGGTTCCCAAAGACAGTCATAAGAATTGTTGCCAGCAGTAAGACGTACACGGCAACTTTGAGAGCAAGAAAGCGGTGCGCTCTCGGACAGGAGTCAGGCTGGTGAGGGAAGCAGAGAAGCACATTCTCCACATCAGCCTCAGTCATATTCTCATTAAGGACATTCATCCAAGCCATTTAAATGTGTTCTTCAAATGTGAAATATTGACCAGGATGTAAAATACAACATAGTACAATTATTAACAGGTGGAACAAAAGATTTTCATTAAAATATGGCTATAGCTGATTGTTATAACACCCATAAAACAACACAAATGAAGGCTGTGCAGTTGCATCTTGGCTTAAATAGATTCTGGATTTCACCGTCACCAATTCAATTGCTTTAATATGACATCATTCAATGACCAAGTGTTCAAGTCTTAGCCATGTGTTCCCATGGCACCCATTCCTAGTGAACAACTTATTAAACTGGACATGATATGTAAATAAATACATACATTTGAAATTGCAGGTATTATGATTGATGAAAAGGTGTATTTTACATCACATATTGATGTAAAATAACAGATCTGATAACAGAAATAAGATAATAGGACTTTTTTTCTATTTAGAAAAGATCATTTTTTTGTAGTTGGAACGCAAAAAAAATTTTTTTGCTCCGTCAGGGCTGCCCTTTGTCACCGATTCTATTCATAATTTTTATGCATAGAATTTCTAGGCGCAGTGAAGGGACGGAGGGTGACCTCAAGGTTTGGTGACCTCAAGGTCACATCACTGCTGTTTGCAGATGATGTGGTCCTATTGGGGACATCAGGCCGTGAACTTCAGCTTTCACTGGATCAGTTTGCAGCCGAGTGTGAAGCGGCCAGGATGAGAATCAGTACCTCTAAATCCAAGACCATGGTTCTCAGGCGGAAAAGGGTGGAGAGCCCTCTCTGGGTCGGGGATGAGCTCTTGCCTCAAGTGGAGGAGTTTAAGTATCTCGGGGTCTTGTTCACGAGTGATGGTACAAGGGAGCGGGAGATTGACAGGCGGATTGGTGCTGGGTCAGCAGTGATGCGGGCTCTTTACCGGTCTGTTGTGGTAAAGAAAGAGCTGAGCCATAAGACAAGGCTCTCAATTTACTGGTCGATCTACGTTCCCACCCTCACCTATGGTCATGAGCTTTGGGTAATGACCAAAAGAATAAGGTCGCGATTACAAGCGGCCAAAATGAGTTTCCTCCACAGGGTGTCTGGACTCTCCCTTAGAGATAGGCTGAGAAGTTCGGTCATCCGGGAGGGACTCGGAGTAGAGCCGCTGCTTCTTTACGTCAAAAGGAGCCAGTTGAGGTGGTTCGGGCATCTGGTTAGGATGCCTCCTGGATGCTCCCTCGTGAGGTCTTTGACAGTGACAAAGGGCAGCCCTGACGGAGTCCAACTCTCACTGGGAACAAGTCTGACTTACTGCCATGCGAACCAAACTCCTGCTTTGTTTGTACAGGGCCTGAATGGCTCGTAGCAAAGAGCCATGTACCCCATACTCCCGAAGCACCTCCCACAGAATACCCCGGGGAACACAGTCGAATGCCTTCTCCAAATCCACAAAGCACATGTGGACTGGTTGGGCAAACTCCCATGAACCCTCCAGAATCCTGGAGAGGGTAAAGAGTTGGTCCAGTGTTCCACGACCAGGGCGGAACCCGCACTGCTCCTCCTGAATCCGAGGTTCGACTATAAGCCGGACTCTCTTCTCCAGTACCCCTGGATAGACCTTACCAGGGAGGCTGAGGAGTGTGATTCCCCTGTAGTTGGAACACATCCTCCGGTCCCCCTTTTTAAAAAGAGGCACCACCACCCCAGTCTGCCAATCCAGTGGCACCACCCCCGATGTCCACGCAATGTCCACGCAATGTCCACGCAACATCCAGAGCCTTGAGGAACTTGGGACGGATCTCATCCACCCCTGGAGCCCTGCTGCCAAGGAGCTTTTTAACTACCTTAGCGACTTCGGCCTCAGTAATGGACAAGCCTATTCCCGTGTCCCCAGACTCTGCCTCCTCACTGGAGAACGTGTTGGTCGGATTGAGAAGGTCCTCAAAGTATTCCTTCCACCGCCCAATGATGTCTTCAGTCGAAGTCAGCAGCACACCATCTCCACTATATACAGTGCTAGTGGCACACTGCTTTCCCCTTCTGAGTCGCCTGATGGTTTGCCAGGATCTTTTCGGAGCCGACTTAGTCACTTTCCAAGGCCTCACCGAACTCTTCCCACACCCGGGTTTTTGCTTTGGCAACGACTGAAGCCGCAGATCGCTTGGCCTGTCCATACCTGCCAGCTGCCTCTGGTGTCCTACAGGCCAACCATGTCAGGTAGGACTCCTTCGTCAGCTTGACAGCATCTCTCACCTGGGATATCCACCACCGGGTTCGAGGATTACCGCCCCGAAAGGCACCAACTACCTTATGGCCACAGCTACAGTCAGCCGCTTCAACAATGGAGGAGCGGAACATGGCCCATTCTGAGTCAATGTCCCCCACCTCACCCAATATCTGGTCAAAGTTCTGACGGAGGTGTGAGTTGAAGATCAATCTGACAGGTTCTTCTGCCTGACGTTCCCAGCAAACCCTCACTATACGTTTGGGTTTGCCTGGTCTGACCGGCATCTTCCCCCACCACCTGATCCAACTCACCACCAGGTGGTGATCAGTTGACAGCTCAGCTCCTCTCTTTACCCGAGTGTCCAATACACATGGCCGCAAGTCCGCTGACACGACTACAAAGTCAATCATTGAACTGCGGCCTAGGGTGTCCTGGTGCCATGTGCACTTATGGACATTCTTGTGTTCAAACATGGTGTTCGTTATGGACAAACTGTGGTTTGCACAGAAGTCCAAATACTGAACACCACTCGGGTTCAGATCAGAGAGGCCACATGTATGACAAAGTTTATTCCTTTATTACCTGCACAAACAAATTTTTCCTCTATTCATTTTCAGCTGACAATCCTCTAAAACTAGAGATAAAGTTGTTTTTGCCTCAAGCTTGAACACTTTAGTAAGTTTTCCATGCTCTAACCGTCATTGCTGTTATTGTTCTTGCTTTAGCGTTACCCTGCAACGGCTACTTCCAGCAGAAAAATTACAGAAATGTGAAAAGAGTCTATCGGTGGCTGCTTTGCAAGATGTTCTTGACGATGCTGACCGGGACATGTTCAGGTGCAGCTCTGATAACAATGTGTTTACGGAAACTGTTGTTGGATTTCTTGGGAAGCTGGTGGATGACAGTCCACGGAGCCACCATCAGAACATTTCCCTTCCAGGAGCTGTGGGTGGATAAAACCATCTGCAACATTCTGAAATCTTGCACCACTGCCTACAACGAGGGGTTTGCAACCAGGAATATGGAGGAGCACAAGGCTGCATCCTACAGCATGCGCAGAGTGGTGAAGGAGGTGATGTGACGTTAACGGTAGGAAATTAGAGTGACAGTTCCATCAACGTGACTCTAGGAGCCTGTGACAGGGAACGATGAGAATGATGAGACTATAAATCGCCACCCACCAAGAATGATGAGTGATAATCACTTTGTCTTAGCCTCAGGACACAGGGCTGTGACCTGAGCCCACTGCTGATCTCGTTGTACACTTTTTTCTGCTTGGCCACTTCCAACGCTACCACCATTGTCAAGTTTGCTGTTGTGGTGGGCCTGATCTCTGAGAAAGGCCTACCTGGAGAAGGTTAAGCATGTTGACAAGTGATGTCAGGAGAACCATCTCCTCCTGAACATCAGCAAGACAAAGAAGTGGACAATGAACAGACAATGAGCAGAGGAGCTACCACCCCATTAGGATCTACTATGCCCCAGTGCCATGAGTGGACAACTTCTGGTATCTTTGTGTCCACATCATGCAGGAATTGTTGAGGTCCTGCCATATCAACACCCTGTTGAAGACAGCTTGCCAGCGTCTTTATCATCTTAGATGCTTCAAAGACTTTTAAATGCCCTTCAGGTTGGGGAAACATTCTAATCCGCAGCCATACTGACCCGCACTCCTCTCTCTGTCGTTTTTTAATCCCTCCTTCCTCCCATAGAGTCCCATGCATTGTCTAACCCAACAAAGCCTCAATCTGTCTTTTTCCCTGACAGCGACCAAATTACATGTGCTTACTCAGGGCAGGACCCCAAGCTCTAATCTAAGAACAGGAAAATCACTTAGTGAACTTGTATTTTGTGTGTGTTGCTGAATACAATATGTGAAAGAAGAAGAAGCACTTATACACTTTGAGAACACCACTTAGAAGTCTCTGTGTTGCTGAAAAAGCACACATCATTACAGCACTGGTTAGAAGCTTGAGCTCTAGGGCCTAGAAGTTGCTTATTATGTCTGAATATTCACTCAAGCTGAAAACTGAAATTCACAGTGAAAAGAATTACCTTCTTCAGCATTTATCCATGCTTTCATTCCTTTAAATTACCTTAGTTTGAATTCATGGTGTTGGACCTGAGGCTCATGAGGCTAATCCATGTAAGAATGTACATGAACAAGATTAGATGCAAATAAAACTGCAGGTCCAGGTCAGATTTGGAAAGAAATTTGCCAAGCTATGGGCAGTTTCAGACAGAATTTTGCCAGTGAATGTCATACTTATCCTACTTTAGTATGTAAGATTCTTCAGCCAAGTATCTCATGTTGTTTCTTAATTAGGCTATGGCTCTGTGTTGTATGGAAAGCATCAGTAATCTGTAAAAGCTGAATTGAATTTGATTGTGCTTGCTTCAACCAACATCTACCTTGAATATCGTGAATTGTATTTTGTGTCAAGAAGACTTACAGACTTAAATATGAAGGTATCTTTATATACATACTGATCCACAGATTGCAGCTGTGATTGCCTGGGTTACCAGAACTCCTTTCAAAATGAAAAGACCTTGAATTGCTTAATACATAAAAAATTATGAGACACAATTTTGGTGTTTAGAGATTGAACAATTTAACTTAGTACTTTATGATTGACAATTAAGGTTGAAGGTGAAGTTTGTGTTGCATCATGGTAGCATGAAAGCTGATGTAATGTTTGTTTTTACAAGGATCTAAGGTAATGCCTTAGAGCCCATTTATCACTTCTCACTTTTAATGATGGAGCTCCTCTCGCAGGTATCAGACTAATCAAAGGTGTAAAGGACAACAGTTTATTGCTTCACACCTTCATCTAATTCTGTCCATCTGAGACTCATTTGATGGGTACAGTATTGCATCAGCCTGTTTACCTGACATGTCACTGATGATTAGTGATGCATTATGTCATGCAAGTTAGGAGCAAACTTTAGGCCAAACTCAGATTAAGAAGATGGTGAAATGTAAGATCAGGTTTCCAACACAGTTCAAAGCTTACAGTAAACGTGATCTTGAACAGAGGCTCATCTGACATTGTAAATCAGTCCCCTCACCCAAATGAGGCCAATTTGTCTCTTTAGTTTTGCAGGCCAATTTAGCTGATAAGTATGGGAAAGTACAAACATATGGTGTCTGTTCTTTGTGCTCAAAACATTGTGCATCGCCATTCTTTTAGCTACTGATACATTTTTCATAATGGACTAAACAGGACATGCAACAGATCATTTTGCAACCATACAAGCACAGTAACAATGAAAACAATACAACACAATACAACATCAGAATCATTTGTTAATCTTAAAATACAACTGATCCACAAAACCAGTCGCTCAGTTAACCACTTAAGTAGGGCCATAAGAACAGGCACAGCCAGTTTGTATTAAAATCCCTGTAGTTACAGAATAATAAGGCTTAGTATGTAATAAGCCTGGGATTTTATGGGGTTAAGCATTTGTTCTACAGGGTGAGTCAAAAGTCACAGGACACCCTTTTACTTTATTTTAGTTTTTATGCTGTGTTGAAGGTGGTGGTGCGGATTTTCTCAGCATAAACAATTTGTTTGAGATGACCCCAGAGATGTTTTATTTGAGATGACCCCAAGTCGATAATAAAATAAAAATAAATAAATAAAACCTGTCCTGTCACGTTTGACTCACCCTGTATTGACATTGTGTTGATTAACTGAATAGTGGGACAACACAGCAAGTTTTGTTGTGTACCGTGTAACGTCCAGCACCTCCAATTCACTGTTAACCTTTGACTTTCCTTTCCTTTTAGCATCATGTCACTGCATACCTAAATCATTACACACTCGTCTCCTGTGAAGCTGTTAAGTAATCTCAAATAGATTTCCTTATGAAGAAATATTGTCTGTGTAGATCATAAATAAAACAGGCCCTAGAATTGGACCTTGTGGAACACCTTTTAAAAATACTCACACATTGCAATACCAACACCCTCACATTAGGTGCATTATACATTACACTGAAATCACAGTACAGGAAAATCACTTAGTGAACTTGTATTGCTTATGCATAGCAGAACATAATAAGTGATAGATGCATATATACAATTCAGGAACACTGCTCAGAAGTCTCTGACTTGTTGGAAAAGCAAAATATGTTGGTTTATTATGTCTAAACATTCCCTCAAGCTGACAAATTACTTTTTAAACAACTATATATACATATTATTCACCGACACCAACTATTCATGTGTGTTTTCAGCTCATTTCACACTTTCACAGCCTGTCTCTGACCCTAAACAGATTTTGGCCTGCTTCAGGTTTTTCTTTGTTGTGGCTGCACTCTGGTCTGGAACCGCATGTGCCTCTGGGCATTTAATGAAATAATCCATGGCCAAAGGCACATAGAGGTTCCTGGCCTAGGAGGTGGGAAACGGCCCTACTGTTCCACTGGGGACATTATTCTTTTTCTCTGTTTTCAACTCATGTTAAAATTTCACATTCAGGTTTCTTACAGCCTGTTTCCCACCTTTTTGGCTTTGTTTATGGCCTGCTGTAATTTTCTCCTTATTCTCATTCATTTTATTACCTTACACTAATGTCACGATGTTGGCCCTGAGGCCTGTGAGGTCATGCCAGGGCATGCAAGTATGTGTATGAACAAGATTAGATCCAAGTAAAACTGCGGGTCCAGGTCAAGGTCAGACTTGAAGACTTTCATATGTACCTCTTTTTATTTTGTAATTAGGCTATGGCCCTATTTTTCTTATATATATATATATATATATATATATATATATATATATATATATATATATATATATATATATATATATATATGAAATATTCTGTCACAATCTGCAAAAGCAGCATTTTATTAGCGTCATATGGTTACTGAACCAGAGGTTACTGCAGTGATTGCCTGGTGTTAGTGCTAGTGATTGCCATGTAGTGCTAGTAAGAGGAAAAGTCCTTCAAATTAAGAGACATAATTTTGGTATTTAGAGATAAAAAAATAAACTCAGTACTTTATGATTGACAGTAAAGGCTGAAGTTTGTGTTGCATCGTGGTAAAATTAAAGCTGATGTAAATGTTTGTCTATGCAAGAATCTAAGGTAATGCCTTAGAGCCCATTTATCACTTCTCACTTTTAATGATGGAGCTCCTCTCTCAGACTAATCAACGGTGTAAAAGACAAGAGTTCATTGCTTCACACTTTCATCTAATTCTGTCCATCTGAGACCTCATTTAGTGGGTAAATATTGCATCAGCCTCTTTAGTGGTACAACATGTCATGCAAGAAGGTAGCAGTCTGAAAAACAGTCAAGCCAAAGTTTTTCCTGTCATTTCTCAGGTTAAGGTCACAGGTAGGCTCATTTTTCAATGCAGCTCAAGGCCTGGTCATGAACAGAGGCTCATCTGACATTGTATAATCAATCCTCTTTACCCAAATGCAGCTGATCAGCCAAGACAAGTTTACTTCTTTCGTTTTACACTGGAGCTATAAGGCCAATGTAGCTAATAAGTATCATATTTCATGAATAGGGGAAGATAATACAGATGTACAGCATCTGCTGGTTGCATTCAAAACATGGTGAATCAGCATTCTTTTAGCCACTGAGGAATTCTTTATAATGGATTAAATATCTGGAATAGGCCATTTTGTAATCATGTAAGCATGGTAGTAATAAATAAAATGCAATACAATATTTTACTAATTTAAATGTGAAGATTAAAATACTACTGATCTACAAAACATGTGGCTCATTGCCAGCATCACTCTGTGTTAGTGACATTTGCCTGGCGGTCTGTTTTGGGAAGGGTTAGGTCATAAAACAATATTTTTTCCTTTTACTGCCAGTCTATCATTGGTAACAGTGAGGTAGTGTTGATTTACTGAATGCCCAACACCTTCAGTTCACTGGTAACCCATATTTTGAACTGAAGCAGCAGAATGTCTTTCTTTCCTATTAACATCTTACTGTATATCTAAGTCATTAAACCAATTTTGGCTTGATTTATTACCTTACATAACCTTACCTTAAACATGATGCTGTTCCTGATGCCCATAAGTCAAAGCTCTGTAAGGGTATGTATGAAAAATGTCAGATCCAAGTAAAACCGCTGGTATTGTATTTAATGTCAAGAAGATTAATGGACTTAATAATTAAGATATTTTATTGATTTGGTGAAGAACAGGCAGAAGAATATTCAGCGAAGAACTAATTTCAGCTCAGGAAGTATTCTTTTATTAGAGTAGGCCGAAGCCACACTCAAAATATAGCACAATCAGTGAGGAGTTCACCTTCAGCAAAACACTTCCTTCTAATGGACAACCCACTAATCCCACCAAACAACACCACCACCACCACCAAGTGCAACAACTGAAACTTGCAGACAAACCCAACACCTACAATAAGCAGGCCCTTTTTGCAGGAAGCACAAGTCTCCCATTAGTTTATTTGTATGGCCTGTTTTTGCATGTAATGCTTGCAAGATGCTATGGCAGCACAGCCTGCCTGTCCCTTAAAGGATAGCCATCCCAGTGACCCGCATGGCTCAAACAAAATACTTCAACTTCACCGGAATTTGTCACCCCCCAGTGGTCTTGGTGCAGCAGGGGTCTTGGAACGTCCACTGCTCTAATCAGCATGAGTACCAAGCGGAGTGCACCCACCGGCCCTGGGAGCATTCAACTCCTCCTTGGGGTAAAGACCCTGATGCGACTGGTCATTAGGCCTGCTGTGGCCTCATGTTCACAATGCAAGTAAAGGGCAAGTCTGTTCATATGAAACACAACAGTCCACCGGCACTCTTACACACAGGCTCCCTACCATTGTGACTGCACCTGAGTGCAGCACCCCATCCTGGGGCACAGGTTGTACAGCCACACTTGGACAAGTCATATGCACATTTCTTGCTGGCCTCACCCTGATGGTCCCTGGCTAGTTGGGACACAGTTTAGGAATGGTGGCAGAGCGCATACTATGCTCTGGCAGTTCTGTCCTCCTTCAACCTCAGTCTGCTACCAGCTCCATGGGCATCTAGAGCTCATGGCTGAACATAAAGTCGGAATCATCAGGTCGACCCTCCACAGTGGAGTGGAAAGCCAGCAGGCCCAGGGCAAATATCTCCCAATCATGCCAGTGCTGGTTGTTGATGATGGCCAGCTGTGAAGCGAGCGTTCGGTTGAAACCTTGCACAGGACCAAAGTGAAGTGTAGTGGTGTAGTGCTCAGCCATAATTACTGGCCTAAAGTTGCCTTCCTGGTCACCATGGATCTCCTCTAGCATGCCAAACTAGCAGAAGAACTTTTCTTGGCAGTCTAGTCTAGGACCACCATGCCTCAAGCCATTTAGTGAAACAATCCATGGCAACAAGCATTTTGCAGTTCCCAGCTTCGGTGGTGGGGAAATGTCCCCAGGATGTCCATGGCTACTTTCTCTATTTGGGCGAGCATTCATGTCTGTTTTCAGCTAATTTTGCAATTCATCATTCAGGCATTCAGGTTTCTCACAGCCTGTCTCCCTCCTTTAAAACACTGGGCCTGCTTTAGATTTTCTTGATGATTTTGTCACCAAAGATTACCTTAAACCTTTGATGTTGGACCCATGAAGCAGATGCATGTAAGCTTGTATATAAGTAAACTAAAATGCAAGCAAACTGTGGGTTCAGGTCAGGTTTGGGCCAAGCTATGGCAGATTTATGAACTTTGCATGTAAGACTCTTCGGACAAGTCTTTCATTTTGTTTCTTAATTAGGCTTAATGGCCCTATTTTGTGTAATCTGTAAAAGCAGCACTTTATTTGCTTGTGCTTGGTCCATCCACATCTGCCTTGCATAGCCATAATGGTATTTTATGTTAAGAAGGTTAGTAGACTTGAATAAGAAGGTATCTCCATATTGACCTTGACCCAGAGGTTACAGCTGTGATTTCCTTGGGTACCTGTACTGCTTGTGAAATGAAAAAGATCACAAATAGCCATATAAATAAAATTTATGTCAGTTTTGGTAAAAGAGAATAAAACTTATGATTATGAACATTATGATTGTCAATAAAGGCTGAAGTTTGTGTTGCATCATGGTAGCATGAAAGCTGATGTAATGTTTGTCTTTGCAAGGATCTAAGGTAATGCCTTAGAGGCCATTTATCACTTCTCACTTTTAATGATGGTGCACCTCTCACAGGTATCAGACTAACCAAAGGTGTAAAGGACAAGAGTTTATTGCTTCACACTTGCATCTAATTCTGTCCATCTGAGACTCATTTGATTGGCACAATATTGCATCAGCCTGTTTATCTGACATAGTGATTAGTGAAACAATTGAACCAAACATTAGGCCAAACTTTTTCCAGGTCATTCAAGATTACAAAGATGGTCACAGATAGGCTTAGTTTCCCAGCAAAGTTCAAGGCCTGGTCATGAATAGAGGCTCATCTGACATTGTAAGTCAGTCCCCTTACCCAAGTATACCTGGTCAGCAGAGGCAAGTTTGCCTTTAGATGTGCACTGGAGCTATAAGGCCAGTGTTGATAATAAGTATGAAAAGCCCATGAATAGGAAAGTAAAAGAACAGATGCATGGCATTTGCTGATTGCATGCAAAACATTGGCAATCAGTATACTTTTATCTATTAGGAAGTTTTTAAAAATGGATAAAAAATCAGAATATAATAATATCAGATAATAATATCAGACTAATTTGCTAATCTACACGAGAAGATTAAACTACAAGTGATCTACCAGTGTCATGGCTCAGCGCTGGCATGGCTTTGTGGATTGTGTTAGTGACGTTGATTTTAGAAAATTGTTCATAAAAACAGTATTTCTTGACATTTCATGGTGTTCATGCAACATAAAGACCAGCTGGCATTTTCAAGTAGTGTAAGTGGCCTGCGGTTATCACTGTGACAACTGATGGGGTGTAAGCTTCCATTATTTGTGAGCTACATCCACCTCAAAGCTCCGATCAGCGTAGAAATAAAGAAGAAAAACATGTATTGGCTCTATATGAGGCAATGGGGGAAACTGGGTAGATTAAAATTTGGACAAGATTACATAAAATCTGACAGAACATCCAGCGTCTTTAGGAAAGACAAAGTTTATAGTGCCACTTTATATTAAGACTACACTGAAAAAGGGTTCATGGATGGTTTAAAATGAGCTCAACTGTGATTAATTAGGTCAAATTCACCATAAAAATAATTCATAAAAGTTGTAACACGAAGAAAAAGGGCAACAGTAACCTGTTGCTTGCCAAAAAGTGAATCATACATCCATCTACACTGATCTTGCTTTGTATTCTCCATTAGCTAGTGTTACACCTGTCAGCTTTATGGGATATTCATAATTACCCATCACCCTTTTAATTAAGGCGTCATGTTGTAATCTATAAAAGCAGCATTTTATTTGCTTATGCTTGCTTCAAACCTCATCTGGTTTAAATATCCAGAATGGATATAAACCTTCATGTCCGCCCTAATCCAGAGGCTACAGCTGAGGACCTTGAATAGTCATATAGATAATTTGATATAAATGCATTAGAAAGTACACTTAGTACTTTATGATTGACAATTAAGGTTGTAGGTTGACGTTTGTGTTGCATCATGGTAGCATGAAAGCTGATGTAATGTTCGTCTTTGTGAGGATCTAAGGTAATGCCTTAGAGGCTGTTTATCACTTCTCACTGTAAATGATGGACCGCCTCTCTCTGGTATCAGACTAATCAAAGGTGTAAAGGACAACAGTTTATTGCTTCACACTTTCATCCAAATCTGTCCATCTGAGACTCATTTAGTGGGTAAATATTGCATCAGCCTGTTTATCTGGCATTTCACTGCTGACGAGTGATACAGCATTGTGTCATGCAAGAGGGGGGCAACCTGAAACAGCTGAACCCATTTTTATGCCAAACTCTTTCCAGTCTTCTCTCAGGTTAATAGGATGAAAAAAAGGTAGACTTAGTTTTCCAACACAGCTCAAGGCCTGGTCATGAATAGAAGCTCATCTGACGTTGTCAATCAGTCCCCTTTACCCAAATGTAGCTGATCAGCCACATGTGTCCTCTGAGTTTTGCGCTGGAGCATTAAGGCCATTGAGGCTAATAAGTATGAGAAGATCATACCTCATGAATAGTGAAGGAAAGCGCAGACATGCAGCCTCTGCTGGTTGGGTGCAGAACATTGGGAATCACCATCACCAACCATTTAGCAATTAGGAAATTTTTGTTAATGGATCAAAAACCTGGCACAGGTCATGTTTCTATCATACAAGCCCAGTAGAAATGAGCACAATATGATATCAGAATATTTTCTAATCTAAACGAGAAGATTAAAATACAAGTGATCTATGAAAGTCACGGCATTTCCGTTCTTTACCATCAGGTAATCATGCGTGACATTGATATAGTGCTTAACCGCTGGAAATTGGAGTGACATGGCAAGCTATACTGTACATCCTGCAATGCCCACGCACCTCCAGCTCACTGTTAGCCTATGACTTTCCTGTCCTTTTAGCATTCACCCCAAATAAGACCTGAACCCACAGTTTTACACAGTTTGCATACAAGTTTAATTATATGCATGCTTACATGCATCTGCCTCTTGGGTCCAACATCAAAGGGAATTAAGGGAATTTTTGGTGATTAAACCAATCAAGAAAATCTAAAGCAGGCCAAGTCTGTTAAAGCAGGGAGGCAGGCTGCCAAATCATTATACACTGGCCTCAACCCACAGGGAGTTGTGAAGTAATCTGAAATAGTGTTGCTTATTAGGGTTTTGATATGTTATGACACTCTTATCTATGAAAGGGCACAGAAGCACATTGCATATCTTAAAGCCGTATTAGCAGTAGAAGCCTCAGGAATAATAACTGTAAACAGAAATACTGACTTTATTGAAATGATGTTTTGAACTTTTGGACCATTCCTACTGGTCCATTCATCATGACATATTCACTTAACATAACAAACAGCTGCGTTTTCAAGTGGTGTAAGTGGCCTGTAGGTAGCGCAGTGTTAATTGGTGGGGTATGAGCTTCCATTACCTGTCAGGTACATTAACCTTAAAGCTCCAGTGTAAAAATAGAGAAGAAAAAAAAAAGCATTGGCTCCATTTGGTGTGAAGGGGAAAACTGAGTAGATTATTTTTTCCCCCCACAAACCATCGCAGTATTAGAAACGCCAAATTATATAGTTTTGAAAAAAATATTACATAATAAATACTTTCCAGTCTGACAGAACTTTTGGCCTCTTTAGGCAAGAAAAAGTTTACAGTACCACCTTAAAATAAGAATACCCTTATAAAGGGTTTACGGGTGGTTTGAGGTTAGTTCATCAAAGCTTATTAATCAGGTCAGAAAGACTTTAAAAAGCATTAATATAAGTTATAACACATACATAAAGTTTAACAGTGACTGCACAAACATCTTTGCTGATGGTTACTGATCTTAATTGATTTTCTTCATTGGCCAGAATAAATTAGTTAGTTTCATTGGTTATTCATATTTACCCCTCACCCTTTTAATTTATGAGTCACAGCTGCTTAATAATGATGATGATGTTTATTTAGTTAATACACTCATTGTAAAGCATCATTTAAATGGTACTCTTATTGTAAAGTGGTACCAAGTCTATGTACATTGATAAAAATAGAAGTTACAAAGCACAGGTGCATCTTTAATTGTACTTTTTTGGAAGTGTAAGAACAGGCCTCATTGACCAGACATGTCTAGATCTGAACATGAAGCGATGCTCCTCTACATCTTACCCCACCAGAGGGCGACAAAACACCTCACACGGCTGCATTTTAGATCACCAAAGGGCCAACACTTTCACACACAGCACAGAAGCAGCAGAGGTGCAGAACAGACACAAAAGTGTGACATTAACCTCATACCTTTTTCTCATTGTGTTCCTTTTTAAACATATCCCACCAACAGAGCTTATTTAGCTTAGAAAATATAAATCTCATTGTTTGACCAAGGGTGCCTACATTTTTGCACATAACTTCTGCTGCTTCGCGGTTTTAGCAGAAAGAAAGGCAGCACATGTTACCACTGTAACTTGTCTAGTAAGGCCTCACTGCTATAAAATGATTCAAAAGTGTGTTTAAGAGCAGTGTTTTTTTTCTAGCCTATATCTGTACTTATTTTTTTTTCGTTTTTCAAGAATCTTCCCAAACAGTAGCATAAAATACAAGACAGAATATAAGTGAAGAATAATAAGCGTTTGAGTCTTCATTACAGCCAGTTTCAGAGGAAACAATATAGTCTATGTAGATCGTGAATAAAACAGGCCCTAGAATTGAACCTTGTGGAACAACTCTTGAAAATATTCATTTTTTACATTACAAAGACCCAGTCATTTGGTGCATTTATCAACTACTCAACATAATTAAATACTTTAAAGAGAGGCTTAAAAAGGATTTATCCACAAAATCCCAGGTTTATTGTTCAGTAACTACAGGGACTACAGCCTTCAAACTAGTTGAGCTATTCTTAGGTCATAGAAGTGTGTAGTAAACCTTTGGGCCTGCCAAAGGGCCCTGGCCATTTAATGGCTTAATGGATTTTGGCCTGCTTTGGATTTCTCCCTGCTTTTTTTGTTCACCCTGTCTTACTTATCTTATGTTTCCACAGAAGATTCTTTATCCAAGTCTATCATTTTGGTTCATCATTGGGCTATGGCCCTATTATGTCCAAAAAAGCCTCACATTCTGCTTTAATCTGTTAAAAAAGGATTTTATTTGTTTGTGTTTGCCTTAAACCTCATCTGCCTTGAATATCCTTAATTGGATGTTGTGCTCAGAAGATTTATAGACTTAAATATGAAGGTGTCTTCATATGAGTCCTAATCCAGAGGTTACAGCTGTGAAATGAAAAGACCTTGAATAGCCATATACATATAACACACACACTTTCTAAGCCTCAGGGTCGTGGGGGGGCTGCTGGAGCCTATCCCAGCGGTCATTGGGCAGAAGGCAGGATACACCCTGGACAGGTCGCCAGTACATCGCCGAGCAGACAGACAGACAGACAGAATCTCATATTATATATATATATATATATATATATATATATATATATATATTTATTATGTAAACTTGGCACTTTATTATTGACAATAAAGGTTGAGGGTGAAGTTTGTGTTGCATCATAGTACCATGAAAGCTGATGTAATGATTGAATCTAAGATAATACCTTAGAGCCCATTTATCACTTCTCACTTTTAATGATGGAGCTCACATTTTCATCTAATTCTGTCCATCTGAGACTCAACTGATTGGTAGAATATTGCATCAGCCTGTTTATCTGACGTTTCGCTGCTCATTAGTGATACAACATTATGTCATGCAAGAATCAAACCAGAATCAAAGCAGTTGAACCAAACTTTAAGGCAAAAATTTTCCAACCATTTCTCAGATTAAGGAGAGAGTGACCTGTAGGATCCAGGTTTTCCAAAACAACTTAAGGCCTATGCTTATCATCTTGAACAGAGGCTCATGTGACATTGTAAATCAGTCCCCTCGCCCAAATGTAGCTGATCAGCCGAGACAAGTTCACCCCTTTAGTTTTACACTGGAGCCATAAGGCCAACGTAGATGATAAGTAATGGAAAATTATAGCCCATCGATGGATAAAGAACATACAGGTGCATGTCCTTTACTGGCTGTGTTCAACACATTCTGAGTCACCATTTTATTTAGCTACTGATAAATGTTGGATAATGGATTAAAAATTTGGTGCAGGCCATTTTCAAATCATATAAGCGCAAGAGCTCCAAATACCATATAACATCAGAATATTTTACTAATCTAAATAAGAAGATGAAGCAACTGACTTTCAGATGATTTTTATTGGTCCATTAATCATGAAATGTTCACCCAATATAAAGAAAAAAGAGGCATGCAGTCAGCACACGGCTAATTGGTGGGGTATAAGCTTCCATTACCCGTTAGCTACATTATCCTATTCAAGTCTCTGATTTGAAAATAAAGAAAACATGTTTGTTGATCAGCTGTGTTTGGGTTAAAGGGGGAAAACTGGACAAATTAGATTTTTCAACAAACTGTCATTTTAAATGAAAACATTAAATTAGTTTTTTTTTAAAAGGATTACATACTAAATACAGGCCTTTTGGCCTGTTTAGGCAAGAAAATGTTAATTCTACCACTTTACAATAGACTAGTATAGTCTGGTTATTAGTCAGGTCATAAACAACAAATTATTATTTGCCAAATAGTGAACCCACTTTCATGTACAACCTTTCTGGTTACTGATCTTGCTTTGAGTTCTCTAGTATTATATCAGTCAGCTTTACTGGATATTCATAAGTCACTCATCACCCTTTTCATTTGTGTCCTAATTGCTTAATAATGATTTTCAATGTGTTTATTTAAATTTTATTAAAAACCATGAATACACTTGCTCAAAAACACTTTAGAACGATAGTCTTGTTGGAAAGTGGTATCAAGGTTATGTACATCATTACAACTGGGGTTTACAAAACACAGGCATCTTTAATTGTGTTTTTCATGGAAACATGAGAACTGGCCTATGTGTGAGCAGATACGCGTATGTCTAGATCTGAATAAGAAGAGATGATCCTTCTTGTCTTCTGCCACCGGATGGCAGCAAAGCTCCACACGTGGCATTTATCATCACAGAAGGTCAGCGCTTTCACACAGGAGGAGTAAAGGTGCAGAACGTGCTGTGGTGCAGGACCGACACAAAAACGTGGGAAATTTACAACACACCTTCTTCTCACTGCTCATTTCAACATACATGTTCAATCTGACTAACATTCATTGTCACAGACTTACTGTTTCCCACAGTTTACACATATGAGGGAAACAGCCTTTAATTCCTGGGCAAATTGTCAGTTTCAAGGCCCTGTCGTATTAGAACACTGAACTGTTCAATCTTCTGTTACCTTCAAGAAACAGGAGTTTTGTTGCCCACTGAAATACCTGAAATGCCAGATACTGAGCAGTAAATCTTCACATGTGGATGGAAGCAAAATTTTAAATATCTTTAGGCAAATGACAAGCCAATAAGTAGTAATCGTGCGTTAAGCATGTTCCCTGTAGAAGATTAGTGTCCACTTATCTTCATTTAGAAAACCAACAACTCTTGTCATTTCACCTGACATGCCGAAACTTTTGTATGTGACCGTCTCTGTATTGAGAATCACCTTCATAAGTGCTTTTAGCAGAAACATCGGCCTCACTTCATTTGGACAGTCCGCTATGGTCCCCTGCAGATCATCTACAGATATTCAAATTGTTAACAAACTCAGTTGCTTCCAACCTGGGCAGAGGGTCCTTCACGCTGCAGCAGGACAAGAGACTTCAATTATAACGGTAAAGCGAGTACAAAGTTTTGAAGGCCAAAAAGTGGACTGGATACCGTGTCACTATGAAACTATGAAACCGTCAGGCCTAAAGTTTTACTACACACTTCTAAAACCTAAGAGTAGCTCAGTCCGTTTGCACGGGAGTCCCTGTAGTTGCTGAACAATAACAATGAATTTGAACAATGTGATTTAATGACAGATAATAATAATAATAACAATAATAATAATAATAATAATAATAATAATAATAATAATAATAATAATAATAATAATAATAATAACAACAACAACAACAACAACAACAACAACAACAACAACTACTACTACTACTACTACTACTACTACTACTACTACTACTACTACTACAACTACATGTATTCTTTGCATTGCTACAAACAAATGTACAAAGTCAGAAAATGATGTAATGCCATTGCAAGTATCTAGGAGAAGACCTGCGAGACCAGCTAACATCTCTCACTTCATCAACCCTCCCAGGTATCCGTCTAATCTGAGGTGTTGAAGACATCACACGACTTACTGTCCATGCCGTCATCATTCTGTCCATCTGAAATGGAAGCATTAATGCCTGCCTAATCACAGACATGATATTTATTATGTCTTAAGAGTAGAAACTTTAGGTCTCTGTCTACCAAACCCAAACAGCAGTAATGGATGTTTACTGTATTTTTACAGCATTACAATTTATTGGACTCTAAAAAGGTGTCATCATCCTAATAAAATGGAGTTTAATGCAGTTTTATGGAAAATTATGCTGCTCAATCCAGCATCTAGCGTAAAAAAGGAAGCACACCCAGGTGAAATTAAATAATAACCTTCATCTGGATATTTTGTTTGATTTAAAGCTGGGGAAATGCATTCTGATCAGACTGAACTAGTGCGTGCTGGTGATGATGGGAATTTCCAGAAGGAGCTCTTTGTTTACTGAGTACTAACTAATGGGTCATTGCACTACAATAAATTATAACAATCATGAACTGGAACAGTATTTGAGACATTTAAGTAATGAAAACAGTAGTTGGCAAATGAATCTATTTACATAACATTTACAAATAACTTCCTCCTCTTTTTTCCCCTCATTTTCTCTCTCAACTTTCCACCACTAAGTGGCACTAATTTCAGACCCACAAAAGGCCTCCGATTTCTTTCTGCCTCTGTTTTTTCAGCCAACCCAAATTGTCCTAAACTGACATTGTGTCTTCATTATGTACACTTATTGTATTTACGGAAATGCATAATGCAAAGAGAAGCAATACAGTACAGCTACAGTTAGTGTTAAAATTCAATCAACAGCCACATTTTTAAACGGACATATGCACTTTCCTAATTTGACAGTACTGTGTGAAAGTTTCAGGCGTCTAAGCAAAGTTTTAACCAGTTGACCTCAGCAGTGAGTTTATCACAATATACATTAGAATAAAGTCGTATTCATAATTCAGATAAACAGAAAAACAATAAACAGTAACAAGAATTTCTTGGGTTCATATTTTTCCTGGACACCTTCACAGCCGCCACAGAGACTCGTTAATATCATCAATTACATCATGAGCTCAATTTACTGAGCACTGATTGGTCAAACCAGGAGCTGCTTTTTAACTACATATAATACTGGGCTTCCTCGAGGAGAGGCTTGGAGACGGGTAAACACACACACAAACATCCAGAACATCATTATCTTTGTGTGTGTGTTTATATTTTATACATACACACACACACACACACACACACACACACACACACACACACACACGTAATTCTATACATTTTGTTTATTCAAATATTAACACTCAGCAAATAAAACACAAACTACACAAATAAATAGATTTTGAAAATGCGTCTTGGGGGGCCTCAGACTTTCACACACTACTGTACATTCACACAGTGTCTCATCTCATCCAAGGCGTCTCCATTTGTGCTATTTACCCTGATTAATTTGTAGAGAGTAAAGAAACGTACATTAGAATGTAGTCTTCCCCGTTTTTGTTCAAAAGAAGAGCGTCATGCTATTGATAAAACACAGCAGGGTCCAAAAGTCCAAAAAAATCTGGGATTTTTTCATTAATCTTGAAAATAAACAACAGAACACTTTAGAGTTTTGAAAAATGTAAAGCAATAAAAAAAAATGACAGGTAAAATAAAGAAGAATTGTTTGAAATTCTGTATTATTTCCAGCTCACTATTTAAATTTAAGCAAAATTTGTGAAATTGACTTTTTGTACAAGGGGGACTTTGTACAAAAAGCTCAGGCTTTTTCTCTTTTATTCCTCTGAAGCTAGGGTTCGGACGGGTCTGAGGTGGATGTGATATGCCGATCAGGGGCTTTCACGCAAACTTGTGGAGGCCATGCCATCTTGAGTGCACGGTCATTAAAGCAAAAGGGGGACAAATCATCAAATACTTACTACATGATACAGACTTTTGGACTTTTGGATACACTTCTGTGTCTTTTGCTTCAAAAGATCTTTTTACTTCATTGGAATGTAAGAAGAATACATTTCACTCTAATGGCCTAGAGCAGCTTGATTTTATTGACATTCGTTGACAGAATTCCTCGACAATGTAAAGGCAAGCAGGCAATTCAAGGATTAAGCCTGTTATAGACATACACAGTACAGGTGGACACAAAAGCAGTCTGTACCTGTGCTACAAGCCTGTATGCCTTGTTCTGAGCATCGGTAGGAGACAAAATGTCACGCAAAATGCTTTTTTACACATATGTACAGCACACCACAGTGTAGTGAACTTACTGTATTTTGACCAATGTTAACCAGTGCAACATCTAATGCGATAGCTTTTCTCTGAAACAAATATATTGATCACAAAGTCCAACCGTGTTACTGTCAATACCTCCATTCAAAAAACAGCATTAGACGGGAACGTCGCACTTCGTGTATCCATATCTCTGACTCCTTTTCTCTGTGTTCTCTCTTTTTCGATTTCCATTACAAGCAGGACCACAAAATTACAACTGCTTCTGTAAGACATGCTTGAATCTAGTCCCGCACTAAAATCCACTCTTACTGGTCGTTCCAGGCTTAATGTGTGTCTAGAAAACAAGCCCTGAACAAACATACTGAAGGATATTTGGCATCACTCCTCTGATCATGAGTACAGCTGTATTCTGCAACTATTTCTATTAAAAACCGCTCCACTGATGATGATATGCAAAGCTTTTCTGAACCAAGGATACAGAAACGCATAAATGAAGGGATTCAGAGCGGAGTTTAAATATCCAAACCAAACCAGGGCATCGATTAATGCTGGCGGTATGCTAAAGTCAATGAAAGGGTCTAGGATATTGCAGAGGAAAAAGGGGGTCCAGCAGATTAGGAAAACTCCAACCACAACAGCGAGAGTCATCGTACCCTTCCGTGTGCGATACCTGAACTCCCCCGGCCTGTGGCTGGCCATCCTCAGCTGATTGGTCAAGAAGTCAATGGACCTCGCTTGCCCTCTAGCGACGAAGTAGATTCTGGAGTAGATGCCGAACATGATCAAGCCGGGGATGAAGAAGGAGACCATTGAGGTGACCACGGCCGAACCCCGGCTGAAGAAGACGTGGCAGCCACCCATGCAGCGTATCTGGGAGTTGTAGAAGTCCTCGGCCCCTTTGAGGTTGAGCTCGCTGAAGACTATGGTGTAGGCGAACACGGCAGAGACGATCCAGCTGGCAGAGACCATGCACAAGACTGTGGCAGAGCGAACGCGTGAGCGGTACGTCAGGGGGCTGCACACGGCACAGAAGCGTTCGGCCGACACGCACATGAGGTGAAAGATGGAAGCCGTGCTCAGCATTATGTCCATGCCTGTGTGCAGCTTGCACGTGACGTCCGCAAAGTACCAGCAGCCATGTACGGAACGCACGGCGCTCGGAGGCATGACGAAAATGCCCAGCAGCAAGTCACACATGGCCAGAGAGAGGATGAGGTGGTTGGTCGGTGTGTGGAGCTGCTTGAAGTGTGCTATAGAAAGTATGACGAGAAGGTTTCCTGTAACAGTCACCAAGACGGTAACTGCCATGGTGAAGATCATAAAAATCTTGACGTCGAGAGTTCTCAGGATTCTCTGGCAGGATCCGTTGATGGAGTCGTAACAGAAGGATGTGTCTGAGGGATCATGCACACTGAAGACTGAGATGTTTAGGTAGTCCATTATGGTCCGTCCTGACAAAAAAAAAAAAAGGCACAAATCATCGACAAAACCATGTTAACAACACATACATTGTTATTTACAGAAAGTAGGACTTACATTTAACACGTATTTATGTAACAGTCTTCTAGCTTGTGAGGTCCATTGAACTGGATCCAGTTTGTCTGAAAGAGTTCTGCAAGAGATTGCATGAGTTTCCTCTGGGAATGCATAAATATTGCTGTCTTTGGAGTTAAGAGGTATTCCATAAATGGGTTATGTCCAAAAATGAACCCATGTCTAGTGTTCAAGAGAGCCTCCAGGGTAATTGCTGAAGAGTATGAGGCCCTTTATATATTCATTTAAAATAAACAACTGCCCAGTGAATTGCATGTCCCCTCTCCCGTCGCTCTCTCTTCCCGACTAAATCTGAGACTGACTGGCTCTGGCACCATCAGTCAAATATACCACTGTAAAAAAGTCCATTGATTGTTTCCCCTCATCGTTTTCCCCCCCCATCACGTTTGTGTACGTGCAAGTAATCATGCCTCAGGCAGGAAAAATCTGTGGTGCCTTGTTCCTTATAACATGTTGCTTGTGTACACTTCATCCGAGTGAACCCGATTCTTCCAAACAGTGCAAACATCTCTGCGAAACCCAGCAATCATCCTTACAGGCCGCTGCCCTGGGAACAGGGCCAGGACAGCATCACGAGCTACGCAAACATGCGTGCACAATGAGACACAGATGTTTAATGTTGACACTCAAATGGCCAGATACTGATACAAAGGCCCAGATTCATTTGGTTACATTTTACACTGCATGACTAGGTGCAATATCTCAAATAAGTTATTTTAGGCAGAAAACAATGTATATGGTTCTACAGCTCACGATTACATATTGCGTCATGTTTCTTTTAATCTGACGTGTGAATCGGAACTTTTAAACAAGTCTGGGGAAAAAGGTAAACAGCTTGATGGAAAATTGGCACTCTTATCTTTATTTTAGCCATCCACTTTTACGCCGTATTATTTAAGCGCCCTGCCGCTACCTGCTGCATTTGATTGCGGCTATTTCCACTTGGATTTGTTCAATTGACGGCTACCACCCTGCAGATGTTTGCATGTAACTCGGGTAAAGCATAAAACAGTATTTAGCGCATAGGGACCTTTATGTAGTAGAGAAAATCATTGCATTTAAAAAGGTCCTTTTGAAGACTAAATTACAAAGGACAGTGACTCCCTGGAAATGTAGAAGCAAGCTTGATTAGTGGCCAAATGGTGCCATGGCCCAAAACAGGTAAAAACGGTCCACTACCCACTTTCTGGATTAGGCCTGGAAGTAGAGTATGAACGTGTAGTCGTTCAGGTGTTCATTTTCATAAACATCTGTGTGTTCTTTTCCTAAGGGTCTCAAGAAAACACATGCAAGAAGACCCACAACCAATTAAGGGCCTTTCTAGCCACACGAGGGAAAATATTTCAGTCTGATTGGCTGAAAGTGACTATGGTCTACACAGCACTAGCTCCCTCTTTCTTTATACACATATATATAGATATGTTTTTGACCAGTGTTTGGCCAGAATGCAGCAAGCCAGTCTGAGGTAAGTTAAAACTGAAAATGCTGTAGAACAAAAATCCTCTATTTATTTATTTTTGACTTCATTGCTGTGCAGTCTTTGTTGTAACTGATGCCCCCTTTTCAAACCCTTATGTCATAACTAACTTAAGTGATGACTGTATGTGTTCATTTGGGACTTTACTGTGATTGCAAATGGGTCAAATTGATGTGAAACTGTTCCAAGACAAACCACTAAATGCTTTTGTCAGAGTGTATGCAGTAATATTTTTTTTTGTAAATGTGATGATCTATCTACACAAGTAATGCCCTTATAACATATGTTAATATCTAACGATGAAAAAGTTAACTTTCTTTTCTTTGCTCAAACCAAAGTTTGTCCTCAGATCCATCATAATCTGTGCTCTGGTTGTTGTAAACTTTCAGTGCCTTTAAACTTTTATGGCAGGTTATTCACTCATTTAATTTCATTATGATGTATACTGTATATGCAACTATGGACTTAACCTTCACAATGTCTTATGTACATCTGAACCAGTTAAAAACAATGCGTTTTGATCAACATGGTGCTGCTTTCTTTCCATCCTTAGGTCTTTATTGCCACGATGAACTCGAGCCTTCCAGGACTGGTTGAGGCAGTGACCCTGTGTTTCGAGTCTCTGAACGGATCATGCCCACGGCTGGTTTACTCCTCAGCCTTGCGCTTTCCCCTGTACCTACTCTTTGCTCTGATAGTTCTCCTGATATTGAGTGGAAACCTGTTGGTTATCTTCATCATAGTGTTCTCCCAGCACATACAGACAGCCACTAATTACCTCATCCTCTCCCTGTCCATAGCCGGGTTTCTCCTGGGTGGGCTTGTGATGCCTCCCAGCATGGTGCGCTCTCTGGAGACCTGCTGGTACTTTGGTGAATTCTTCTGTGACTTCCACTCCACCGCTGACATCATCCTGTGCAATACCACAGTGTGGCACCTCACATTCATTTCCATTGACCGCTACCTGGCCATATGCCATCCAATGCACTACCAGAACAGAGCGTCCAACAGGCTCTGCTTTGCCATGATAGTGTCCAGCTGGTTTCTCGCCTCCATTTTTGGCTTTGCCATCACACTTTCACATCCACACGTTAAAACCAAAGACAGTTCACACAAGCCTTGTGCTGGGGGATGTTTTGCTCTGCATGCCAAAGAAATCGGGGTGGAATATTCACTCGTTTTCTTTTTCATACCAGTGACTGTAATAGTCACTGTTTACGCTAGGATTTTTTTCGTAGCACGAAGACATGCCAAGTTCATTCATAGTTACACCCATAACTCCAGAGGCACTGCGTCACCAGCTGCTAAAGACCTAAAAGCCACCAAGACGCTTGCTATAGTCATTGGAAATTTTCTTTTCTGCTGGACCCCATTTTTCATGTGCAATATTATAGATCCTATAGTAAACCATTCAATACCATCACTTTTGTATGAAGTGCTGATGTGGTTTGCTTACATGAACTCAATGTTCAATCCCTTAATATATGCCTTCTTTTATAGCTGGTTCAGAGAAACCACTAAGGTTTTGGTGAACAACCTATTCAAGCAATAATAATGTACTATAGATCTATTTCCAGGCATACACTTCTGTGTTTCAATAGCTTTTTATGCCTGTGTATGTACTAAAGCACTACTTACATGTGACTGTAGACCAGCAAAGGGTCTTTTACTCATAGGGTGAATGTTAAATGTCTTCTTTAAATGTTTGGTAGATTATCTTATGGCAGTGATAGTCCAAGAAGAATTACTCACATTGCGATTTTGGGTCAGAGGTTAACTGAATACCATGTACTACTGGACAAAATCACATTTGTCTCCACTTAACTTGATTTTAATATAAAAGCATAGATAAACACTATGTGCAAACCTATACAATATATGTATTGATAAAGTATACACTGAGCGGTGACTTCATTAAACACCTGGGAGGTTGTTATCAAACAATTACATAACCCTCTTTCACATCAAAACCTGTGGTACAAGTCATAATCTGGGTTTTAGAGCTATCCACAGCACTGACACTGCACTGGTGAAAGTAGGACATGACATTAAAATCAAGTCACATGATAAAACAATTTTTTTTTTTTTTTTTTAAAGACTTGAATGCAACTTTTGATATGGTTGATCATGACATCCTAAAAGAACAGACCAGAACTTTAGTGTCGGTTAGTAACTTCAAATCTGACAAAATCAACAATTCATGTGGAGTTCTTCAAGGGTCAGCACTGGGTCCACTGCCATTTAACCTACATATCGTTCAACACTGCACCAAAACCTTGTATCTCTTGTATTGAAAACTCCAGTTATCCTTTGTCTTGTATTAATTTCAGGATGAATGAACCAACAGGAATGGTCCAGAATCACTTGGGGAAAAAAAATCTTAGTACTTTGCCATCCATTATCATTTAGGAATGCATTTTCGTTCTACTGTAAGGTTACTATTTAGGAATTAAAGTTTTGCTTGGTACCATCACACAAAAATACATCATACACCTTCACTGAAATACTGATGATGCTCACTTATATATCTTTATCCCCTGAGGTCATGTTAGCCAAATGCCTGGACAGAATCAGTTAATGTAGGCCTCATTATTTTGTACCGTTAAACAAAAAACAAGAGCAAAACAATACAAATATTATATTAGTATATTATAGTGTGTATGTAGTATGTAGCATAATGGCCTCATTGGTGCATCTATAGACTGAACTTTTATACTATAGGCACCTGTGGTGTAACATGTCAAGTCAAGAGGCATTTATTATCATTCCATCTTTGTACACAAAGTACACAAGTACACAGTGGAGTGAAAATTACGTTCCTCCAGGAACATCACGGTGCAACAAGGAACAAACAGTACAAAGAGTGAACATGCAGACATCGTGTGCAAACAAGAAATTAAACTAGAACCAATAAATACGATAAATTAAACAGAGATCAGACACAGTAAACAGACAGGACAGGGCAGCACCGACACAGCACTCACTCTGGACATGAGGTCGTGGAATAAGGTGCAGAGATATTAACCTGCTGTTATCTGTGAGTCACGCAGTCAGATGACAGACAAACACAGCAGATATTGAGGTAGAAAAACCAGAGTAAACAGTGAAAATACAGTAGCAGCAATGATCCAGACAGTGCAAGTAGATTATCAAAAGAGGTGTGTGTGTGGAGCGTGTGTGTGGGGGGTGGGGGTTAGCTCAGTCCTTGTGAGTTTAAGAACCTCATTGCTTTAGGAATAAAGCTGTTGCAGAGTGTGGCAGTGGTGGCACGGACGCTCCAGTACCTCCTGCCAGACAGCAGCAGTGAAGAGCCCGTGTGAGGGGTGGATGGGGTCATCCACAATGCTAGTGGCTTTCTGGATACAATGTGTGGTGTAGATGACCATGATGGAAGGAAGAGAGACCCCGATGATCTTCTCAGCTGTCCTCACTATACGCGGTAGAGTCTTGCGGTCTGAGGCGGTGCAATTTCCAAACCAGGTGATGATGCAGCTGCTCAGGATGCTCTCCACAGACCCCCTGTAGAACATGATGAGGATGGGAGGGTGGAGATGAGCCTTTTTCAGTCTCCGCAGGAAGCAGAGGTGCAGCTGGGCTCTCTTGGCTATGGAGTTGGTGTTGAGGGACCAGGTGAGGTTATCTGATGTGGACACTGAGGAACTTTGATGTTCAGTGGGGGGTGGTCACCTCGCATTCTTCGGAAGTCAACAACCATCTCCTTAGTTTTGTTCACATTCAGAGACAGGTTTTTGGCACCGTTAGCTGCTGCACCTCCTCTCTGTACGCCGACTCGTCATTCTTGTTGATCAGACCCACCACAGTCATGTTATCAGCAAACATGATGTGATTTGAGCTGTAATTTGCAGTGCAGTCATGAGGCAGTAGAGTGAACAGCAGTGGACTGAGCACACAGCCCTGAGGGGCACCGGTCAGGAAATCCAGGAAATCCAGAAAATCTTTGGGGGGGCGGGGGGGGGGGGGGGTTGGGGGCTGTATGTTGGGGTTTTCTCTGGTGGAAGAGAGGGTAGCTTCCCTACGCCTTCGGGTTGGGGAATGGGTCCTGACTGCTGTCTGTGCTTATGCACCAAACAGCAGTTCAGAGTACCCAGCCTTCTTAGAGTCCTTGGGAAGGATGCTTGAAAGTGCTCCTCCTGGAGACTCTATTGTCCTACTGGGGGACTTCAACGCTCACGTGGGCAATGACAGTGAGACCTGGAGGGGAGTGATTGGGAGGAATGGCCTCTCTGATCTGAACCCGAGTGGTGTTCAGTTTTTGGACTTCTGTGCAAACCACAGTTTGTCCATCACGAACACCATGTTTGAACACAAGGATGTCCATAAGTGCACATGGCACCAGGACACCCTAGGCCGCAGTTAAAGGATTGACTTTGTAGTTGTGTCATCGGACTTGCGGCCATGTGTTTGACACTCGGGTAAAGAGAGGAGCTGAGCTGTCAACTGATCACCACCTGGCAGTGAGTTGGATCAGGTGGTGGGGGAAGATGCCGGTCAGACCAGGCAAGCTGAAACGTATAGTGAGGGTTTGCTGGGAATGTCTGGCAGAAGAACCTGTCAGATTGATCTTCAACTCACACCTCTGTCAGAACTTTGACCAGATATTGGGGGAGGTGGGGACATTGACTCAGAATGGGCCATGGGCCAACAATGGCTTGTCCATTACTGAGGGCGAAGCCGCTAAGGTAGTTAAGATGCTCCTTGGTGGCAAGGCTCCAGGAGTGGATGAGATCCGCCCTGAGTTCCTCAAGGCTCTGGATGTTGTGGGGCCGTCTTGGCTGACACGCCTTTTCAACATTGCGTGGACATCGGGGGCGGTATAATTGTCTCATTTGTATTAAGTTCCTATATTGCTGTCATTTGAATGGTATATGGATTTGTTTTTATTTACTGCGATGATTGAAAAGTTGAGTAGTAAAAACGAATAACAAGCTCCGAGCTCAGCGACACTGCAAATGAGGGTCTCCCACATTGTACTGTACATTGAGTTTAAATAAAGGTTGATTGATTGTGATCTCATGGTCAATGTTCGGGTGAGAGTCTTTTTGTCTAATACTTCTTTCACAGGTCCTCGCAGAGGGTCCAGTGTACAGCCCACAGCCTACATGTTGACAAAACGCAGGTAGAGTGGCATAGCAGTGTTTTTGATGGATTGAGTGGGAAATTATTCGTTTAAATGGGTTAATGTTAATCATGTCTTGGCTTTCTTGCGTCACTGTTTCATGTGCCTGCCTGAAATCTCAGGCTTACTTCCTGTCAGTGAGTCTGTGTACCTGGAACTTTGCGTATCTGCAGTCAAGACCCTTTCCTGTTTTCTGTGTGTATGGTGGGTATTCAACACCAATGCAAACAGTCCTATTTTTATGCCCATATAGCTAGACATAAAGTATCACATGAGGGATACTTTAGTTTTAGTCTGGTGCTTTATTTAACCAAATATCAATGTGGAGCTGTCACTTCAGCGTACTTCTATGTGAGTGGGCAATATCATGCAATATAGTGTGTTATTAAAGTCCGAGGGCTGTAGCTGAATGTTTATTTCTTTTAAGGCGTACATCCACGGCATAAGGTTAAACTGATGATTTACAGTGGAAATGTATCAGCTGAACAGCTGAATCAGGTTCACTGTAGTGGGGAACATTCAAAAGAAAAGCCCTGAATGGCTCCATGAATAAAAGTGGACAGCACCACACACACACACACACACACACACACACACACACACACACACACACACACACACACACACACACACACACACACACACACCCACCCAACGACTGTGCAAAGGCAAAAGAGGTAAAAATACACATTAACTGAATGTTTAGGAGCTGCATTTAACAGTTAAAGCAAAGAATTTATTTAGATACAATACATACCTAGCAAATATTTTTACAGGTGTCTTTACCATCTTTCTGAATGTAGCAGGTAGAATTATACCAAATCAGGAAATTGCAACCACCTCCGTTTGAAGACACGCTAAAAGACAGCATGGTAAATATCGATACTGGCACATTTTAGTTACAGTACTCAAAATCGACCTGTCGGCTGCTTATGCCTTTAAAATAATTTGGTGCGTGACGAGTTAGCCTGGAATATTCCACCAGACAGAATGACTCTGAACGCATGCCTAAACCAACTGTAGAAGAAGGCGTATACAATAGGATTACACGTTGAGTTGAAGTACCCAACCCAGAGGAACACATCGAACAGCAGTGGTGGCACAGAGTATCCAGTGAATGGGTCAATGGCATTACAAAGGAAAAATGGGACCCAGAATGACAGAAAGACCCCCATGATGATGGCTAAAGTTTTTGTGGCCTTCTTCTCCGACTTGCTCATGTTGGCTTTCTCCACTGCTGTTTTCATGTGGGTGTTAGTGCTGCGGATTGCACGAGCTTGCCTTTGTGCAGTGTGCAGGATTTTCACATATACACTGAGTATGATTACAGCAGGGATGTAAAAGCAAAGCGCTGAAAACACAAGCCCACCCACTTTAGCTTGAAACACCATACAGGCGCCCTCACAGGCAAAGTTATTGTGATAGAAGTCCTCGTTCCCCAGAATGTTCAGCTCCAGAAATATCATTCCAAATCCCACTACAACAGAGACGCTCCAACAAACAGCGATCATGAACAGGGTAGTGTTATTGGTCATTTTACTGTGGTACAGCAGGGGGTGACAGACTGCGTAATATCGATCTAAAGAGATTATACACAGGTTTAGAATGGATGCAGTGCACACGGTGACATCAAGGCTGCTATGTATTTTACAGAAGAAAGTCCCCAAATACCAGCAAGTCTCCACAGAGCGTAGCATGCTGGGAGGCATCACCACCCCTCCTACAAGCAGGTCGGCGACAGCCAGAGAGAGAATGAGGTAGTTAGTCGGTGTGTGCAGCTGCTTGAAATGAATGACTGTTATAATCACCAGAAGGTTTCCGATCACTGTGAGGAGAGATGAGACACAAAAGAGCATATAGAGCAAAACACGGACTTCCAGAGGATAATTCAACTTCAGACAAGAACCGTTAAGAGAATCAAAACAAAGCGGAGGCTTCTCCAAGATCCCATTTTGGTCAAAGTTGATAATGTTGTCCATCTACAGCGTGCACACGTGCCGTCCTATTCCGAGACAAGTGAAGGAAAGGTTAGATGGACACACTTGTCAATCAGGACACAGTTTCAACACAAGGCACATAAAATATATAATAGAGCACATTAGTTCTAAATGAACATGTATACTGTCAAGTTGCCAGCATAAAAAAACTGACTGCACTGTTCTTTCTATTTGTTCAGAAGCCTCATTTACATCTGTTCAAATAGTACAACAAAATTGTCATTTCATCAATATAGTTTGTGTGAAATTCTTGAAAGCTGTAAGTAAATTTCACACGTTTCCTTCACCGTCTAATACATCTACATATGGAAAACTGAGTTAATAACTGATAATCCAGGAAACTGATACATAAGTATCAGCCGAGCTTCATACCTCTCCCTGTGCCATGTAGTTTAGCCAGGTGGGAGAGAGGAATGCCCCAATTTATTACCAAGCTTAGCCAATAGAAGCAGCCCTCGCATTCAAAGCAGTCCTCTTGAGCTCCTGGGTTACCTTCCCAGTGGGCATTCACTCCTGAAGACTTAGTTCTAGCTTTCTTCTTTTATTTAAACCACCATGTTCAAAATAGTGACTTACTTAGAAAATAATGTATTAATGTGTTTTATTGACCAGTATTGGTCACTAGCAACACATCAGTACAGATAGACCCCATGTGGCAAGCACAAGGCCCACGGACTGGGTCAGGCCCGTGACGGTCCTATTTGGCCCACGAAATTATTTTAATTTTCTATTGTTATCTGCCTGTTGCTCCAGAGATGCACTACAGTCCCCAGCATGCACTGCAACGACTCCCTTCCCGCAACAGCAATCTATGGGTCAGTGGTTAGACCCAAAGAAAAGGTGCCTTGTGTAAGCAAATATGTTTTTTTGTATTTTTTTTATTTTAAAATCTATTTATTTTTACTTATTGTTTTTGAGTATTTAATGCTAAACCACAGATTTGCTGACATTTTCTAAATATGACCCTTGTGGTTGAGTCAGACACTCCTGAGACAACAATTTATTATATTATGAACAAAACAGCGAACCATGTCCTAATTTCAGAACCCATTTCCTAGATAATGCTAATTGTATGTGTCACTAGAACCACATAGCATGTGAGTTGGATAATGACTCGTCACTTTACTTGCTCAGACTCCAGGCAAAAAGTCTGGGGTGGGGAGGGGGGAAGGAAAAAAGATTTTTATTATATATATATATATATATATATATATATATATATATATATATATATATATATATATATATATATACACACATATACATACACATACAGTGCATCCGGAAAGTATTCACAGCGCTTCACTTTTTCCACATTTTGTTTTGTTACAGCCTTATTCCAAATTTAATTATATTAATCTTTTTCCTCAAAATTCTACACAAAATACCCCATTGTGACCATGTGAAAAAAGTTTTCTCGAGAGTTTTGAAAATGTATTAAAATTAAAAAACAAAGAAATCATATTTACATAAGTATTCACAGCCTTTGCCATGAAGCTCAAAATTGAGCTCAGGTGCATCCTGTTTCCACTGATCATCCTTGAGATGTTTCTACAGCTTAAATGGAGTCCACCTGTGGTTGATTGGACATGATTTGGAAAGGCACACACCTGTCTATATAAGGTCCCACAGTTGACTGCATGTCAGAGCGCAAACACCAAGCATGAAGTCAAAGGAATTGTCTGTAGACCTCCGAGACAAAATTGTCTCGAGGCACAAATCTGGGGAAGGATACAGAAAAATTACTGCTGCGTTGAAGGTCCCAATGAGCACAGTGGCCTCCATCATTCGTAAATGGAAGAAGTTCGGAACCACCAGGACTCTTCCTAGAGCTGGCCGGCCGTCTAAATTGAGCGATCGGGGGAGAAGGGCCTTGGTCAGGGAGGTGACCAAGAACCCAATGATCACTCTGTCAGAGCTCCAGCGTTCCTCCGTGGAGAGAGGAGAACCTTGCAGAAGGACAACCATCTCTGCAGCAATCCACCAATCAGGCCTGTATGGCAGAGTGGCCAGGCGAAAGCCACTCCTTAGTAAAAGGCACAAGGCAGCCCGTCTGGAATTTGCAAAAAGGCACCTGAAGGACTCTCAGACCATGAGAAACAAAATTCTCTGGTCTGATGAGACAAAGATTGAACTCTTTGGTGTGAATGCCAGGCGTCATGTTTGGAGGAAACCAGGCACTGCTCATCACGAGGCCAATACCATCCCTACAGTCAAGCATGGTGGTGGCAGCATCATGCTATGGGGATGTTTCTCAGCAGCAGGAACTGGCAGACTAGTCAGGATAGAGGGAAAGATGAATGCCGCAATGTACAGAGACATCCTGGATAAAAACCTGCTCCAGAGCGCTCTTGACCTCAGACTGGGGCGACGGTTCATTTTTCAGCAGGACAACGATCCGAAGCACACAGCCAAGATCTCAAAGCAGTGGCTTCAGGACCACTCTGTGAATGTCCTGGAGTGGCCCAGCCAGAGCCCAGACTTGAATCCGATTGAACATCTCTGGAGAGATCTGAAAATGGCTGTGCACAGACGTCTCCCATCCAACCTGATGGAGCTTCAGAGGTACTGCAAAGAAGAATGGGCAAAACTGCCTAAAGATAGGTGTGCCAAGCTTGTGGCATCATATTCAAAAAGACTTGAGGCTGTAGTTGCTGCCAAAGGTGGTTCTACAAAGTATTAAGCAAAGGCTGTGAATACTTATGTAAATATGATTTCTTTGTTTTTTAATTTTAATAAATTTTCAAAACTCTCGAGAAAACGTTTTTCACATGGTCACAATGGGGTATTTTGTGTAGAATTTAGAGGAAAAAGATTAATTTAATTCAATTTGGAATAAGGCTGTAACAAAACAAAATGTGGAAAAAGTGAAGCGCTGTGAATACTTTCCGGATGCACTGTACATACATACATACATACATACACACACACACACACACCTATGTATTAAATGTATACTGGTCAACAGTAAGTTTGCCACTCATCAGGTCCAGTTGACCAGGTGGATCTTTGCATGGTTTGATGCTTTTTTTCCCCTCCCATTTAAAACTGTTGCATTATGTTGTTCTTTAAATAACCATTTAAAATGATTCTATATAACACCAATGAAAGTTTCTGCTATTGTTCGAGTCAGAGAACCCTTTTTGCTAAGAGAACAGGCAAAACAGCCAGGGCTCTCCCAGACAGAAAGCTTTAAATGTAGGCCATAATTCAAGGCTGTGCCCTGTACAGCGTGCATTGCAGGGTACTCCTTAAAAAAATTCCTGTCATACAGCGGCAAGCATACCTAGCTGCAGTTGGGGAGGGGCTGAGAAGAGACTAAGTCAAACAGACCTCTTGAACCACCAGCTCTCATTTACCCATGAGATTTTAATTTATCTGAAAACTATACATACACTATCAATATCTAATCTAGTGTATTTTTATAGGCTGATCCTATATCCAGTGATCTGCACTATTCCAGATTGCCTTCAGATCACCAGGTTAACTAGGAAAACGACCAAGTCATATTTATGGTATGTGTAAAGATATTAAATGATTTTATAACGTGTAAGTGGAGAATAGCTTTGGCCATAGACGAGTGATTTATTATGGATTTAGGGAGCAAGAAGCCTTGCAGGCGGTGATACTACATTTGTAAGAGCACATCTGAAGAAACGACTTCTTTCTGCTTTTGAAAGATATTCACTGCTGTATTCAGTACCATTCGTGTCTACATGGTTGTCAGCAGAGCTTCTAGCCAATGAAAAGAGAGGTCTGTCGTCATCAAGCTTTGTCTCAGCTTGTACAGCCAGATGGTGAGCAACTGTGGCACCTGGCTCGGAAAGCTGAGCCACCTTACTCCCATGAGATAATAAAGGCATGAGTCATGGTCACACAATGCAAGTAAGACCGAGAGACACACCGGCATGCACTAACAAAGTCTAAGACCTGGAAGCTTGGCCAAGAAGGAAGTTTTTGCTATGATGAAGATAGCGCAAGACATTACTTCAATTAATGGGTATATAAAAAGTTGTTACGGGACAGCAAGGAGGCGGAGTGCAGAGACGAGAACCTTTCAGAAAGGGTCTGAAATGAATTAATGAGGTGATGGAGTGTGAAGGGAGGGATTCTGAGGTGGGTCAGAGCCAGGCTCAAACTGCTGAGGTACGGATTGACGGTTCGAGGAGTTACCGCTGCACCACCGTGAAGCACAGATAAGAATAACATAAGAAAATAAGAAAAACACCTCAATGAATGGAATAAAGTTTTGTTATGCAGTTTTAGGACTATTTCTCTCTTTTCTTTTCCTTTTTGTTAAATACCCATCTGGACTAAGTACCGTACCGGTCACCCCTCTACAAAGGTGTGACAGAGGGCTACTGTTTGGCACGGCCTTAAGTAGAGGAGTCCACAGGTGTGCCAGGTTGGGCCTAATCAGCCTGAGGGCTTCTGGGAATTGGAGTTCCCTGAACTTGTGGTGCCTCACAGGATGGGCCCTTACAGTTGAGGCTTCCAAGGCGGATTGATATTTGCTGGATGGACAAAATGGCTTTCCTTAACCTGTGGGTTGCTGACCCCTGGGCTAGATTATGGCATGGTTCGGTATAAAAAAAGTAAAGTAAGCTTTTCTTAATTACCTTTCAAAAAACAACTGAGTATGCATCTTCACTGCCAAGTGAAAATTTGAATAAATATAGGTTTTATTTGTGTTACACAATATTAAAACAAACAGTCATTCAGCAGGCTGAAATTCATTTAAACATTTAATATTTAATATATAAAAGAATCAGTGAAAAGTAAAAACAAACTAAATGAATGAAAAACACAAAAGCAGTTATCAAACTGTTTTAAAATCACACTCCAGAAAAGGCAGAATAGGACATATTAGTTGCCCAACCCCCCTACAAACCAGACTGCCCGGTTTTGCCAGACTGAAATTTGGCCAGCCAACCTGGTTCTCTTTTGCTCACTTCAAATGTTGACTGAAGACCCATCCTTTTTCTTTCAATCCACTAAAAACCCTTGCGCTCAAACATGGGCCCTAATCTGCAGCAGTGGTCCCTGGACCCTGAGGCCCACTGTACTGCACAATTTAGTACTTTCCCAAAGATACACTTTAGCTCAGTAACGGGCTGTTAATGAGCTGATCAGTTATGCTGGGACCAGGCAGAACTCTAAAACCTGCAGGGCAGTGCACCTCCAGGACCAGGGTTGGGAAGCCCTGATCCACAGTATGCCTTCAGACCTCCAGATTAACTTGGAAAACCATGAAGTCAAACTTATCCTGCTTGCACACATATTTTATGATTTCATAACTCATAATTGCAACGTAGCTTTGGCCATAAAATGAGCTGTGGTGATGCACATTTGTCAGAGAGCAAAAAGGAATGAAAAAATGAGGCTGTTTTAATTTTATTGAATCCATGCAACATTAAGCAGAGGAAAGCTCTAATGTAATACAAAAGGTATTTAGTTCTTAATATGGGAAAACAAGAGACATTATCAGACCACCTAATTAACTGATCCTAGCCTTCACAGAAAAAGATAAAAAGACAGGAAGGAACATTTCACAGAAGGGCAAGAACTAAGAACATTGCTCGTACATTTGTCATTTTTTGTAAAAGTTGTAAAAGCAGTTGAAATACGTAACCACTTCATTATGTCGGAACTCATGACCTCCCTAACACTCTAGTGTACGAATTCTGTACTGAAATATATATATATTTTTACATTTTTAATCAACAGTAAAACTATGCTTGTAATCTGTACTACATCATTTATTAAGTTTGTAGTTCTGTGCCTAAAGTGGAAAAACAGTGCTGTTTTTTTAATCAATATGTCTGATCAAACCACATACAATAAGATTAAACACGAGGGATTAACAAGTTGCAATAGGATGCCTGCAAAATATATATATAAGAATCTATCTACTCTGAAGAATTTTATTCTGATGATAACTCTATTCTTGAAGAGTTTTCCTTAAATATTTTACCAAAGGCAATAACTTTCAGTGCCTTTCTAAACCACTGGTAAAAGAATGCATATACAATAGGATTACATGCTGAATTTGAATAACCAATCCAACTCAGCAGTTCAAACAATTGAGGGGGGCCGATATAACCAGAAACAGGAATAATTATGCTGTAGAAACAAACTGGTGCATAAAACAGTAAGAAAACCCCCATGACTATCGCTAAGGTCTTAGTGGCTTTTCTCTCTGACTTGCTGATGTTTGTGTTCTCCTTGCATGCTTTCTTTCGCCGTGCATTGTGTATTGAACGCGATTGTCTCTGTGCAACGAGATATATCTTCAGATAGATGCAAAGCATGATTATAGCAGGTGCGTAAAAATAGAACAGTGAAGCTGTGAGGCTTGCCATGGGTGCTAGCGAGATCATACAGAGTCATTTGCAGGCCAGATTGTCCTGGTAAGACTTGTCAGCCTTACTGAGAGGTGGAAACATCATCACCAGCGCTGGAGCAGCAGAAAAACTCCAGAAAACAGCAATCATGACTAGAGTAGCAGCAGGGGTTATCTTACTGTGGTACAGCAGGGGGTGACATACAGCATAGTACCGATCGAAGGAGATAAACACAAGATTCATAAGAGACACAGTGCACAGCGAAACGTCAAGGCTGCTGTGTATTTTACAGAAAAAACTCCCCAAATACCAGCAAGTCTCCACAGAGCGTATCATGCTAGGAGGCATCACAATCCCTCCTACAAGCAGGTCAGCTACAGCCAGAGAGAGAGTGAGGTAGTTAGTTGGTGTGTGCAGCTGCTTGAAATGAGTTATGGCTATGATCACCAGAAGATTTCCAAACAATGTAAGAAGCACAATAACACCAATGGCAAAATATATGATCACTCGCATGGCCAGTGGATAGATGAACCTCTGACAGGAGTTAGGATGATGATCATAACAAAGAGAAATGTTTCTTATGCTCCCATTTTGACTCATGTTCATGTCCATTATTCCTTTTTCCTTTATCTGTAAAGAAATGTTTTATAAATATGTAAAAATGCTTTCAATAAAACTATTCAAGGCAGTGATTAATTAGACATTGCAGAAAAGCATCCACTTCAAATAGCACGACAGCACGAAATAATAATTCCAGATGAATTTGCTAAATGTTTGAGACACATTAAAATTGTAAAGGTTTTATCATGCAGGAGTAGTATATGAATGCTATGTAACTGTTATAATGAAGAACAAGCAGATATTCAATATTTTCCTCTTTTTTCCATCTGTGTTTAATGACTTCAGTATCCAGCCTTACCAATGCTTGTATGGAGGGGCAAAGCCAGCTGTGACAAAACAGCAGCTTTTATTTATAGGCTGATGGACCTGCTTCAGGAACGCCCTTCTGCTAAGTCACTCCTATTTCCTGATTCACTGAAAGACTTTGATAGATACCAGATACAAATCAAAATAAGTTGACAAGTGCTCTGACTGCACTCTAGAAATATTACTAAACCAAGAAAACATCCATCCATCCATCCATCCATTATCTAGGGGCAGTCGTGGGCTGGAGGTTAGGGATCTGGCCCTGTGACCGGAAGGTCGCCGGTTTGATCCCCAGGGCTGACAGTCCATGACTGAGGTGTCCTTGAGCAAGACACCTAATCCCAACCTGCTTCCCGGGCGCCGTGGATAGGGCTGCCCATCGCACCGGGCAAGTGTGTGCTCACTGCCCCCTAGTGTGTGTGTTCACTAGTGTGTATGTGGTGTTTCACTTCACGGATGGGTTAAATGCGAAGGTGGAATTTCCCCGGTTGTCGGAACAAAAATGTATCACTTAATCTTCTGCCTCTCTGGGGTTCGGGTCGCGGGGGCAGCATCCTAAGCAATGAGGCTCATGACCATAGGTGAGGGTGGGAATGTAGATCGACAGGTAAATCGAGAGCCTTGCCTTATGCTCAGCTCTTTCTTTCCCGCTCCCTTGTACCATCACTTGTGAACAAGACCCCAAGATACTTGAACTCCTCCACTTGAGGCAAGAGCCTATCCCCGAACCAGAGAGGGCTCTCCACCCTTTTCCGCCTGAGAACCATGGTCTCAGATTTAGAGGTATTGATTCTCATCCCGGCCGCTTCACACTCGGCTGCAAACCGATCCAGCGAAAGCTGAAGTTCGCGGCCTGATGTCCTCAATAGGACCACATCATCTGCAAACAGCAGCGGTGTGACCCTGAGGTCACCAAACCGGACACCTTCCATCCCCTGACTGCGCCTAGAAATTCTATCCATAAAAATTATGAATAGAATCGGTGACAAAGGGCAGCCCTGACGGAGTCAAACTCTCACTGGGAACGAGTCTGACTTACTGCCGGCTATGCAATGGGAGTTTGAGCAAACTCCCATGAACCCTCCAGAATCCTGGGGAGGGTGAAGAGTTGCTCCAGTGTTCCACGACCAGGGCGGAACCTGCACTGCTCCTCCTGGATCCGAGGTTCGACTAAAAGCCGGACTCTCTTCTCCAGTACCCCTGCATAGACCGTACCAGGGAGGCTGAGGAGTGTGATTCCCCTGTAGTTGGAACACACGCTCTGGTCCCCCTTTTTAAAAAGAGGCACCACCACCCCAGTCTGCCAATCCAGTGGCACCACCCCCGATGTCCACGCAATGTTGAAAAGGCGTGTCACCCAAGACAGCCCCACAAGATCCAGAGCCTTGAGGAACTCAGGGCGGATCTCATCCACCCCTGGAGCCTTGCCACCAAGGAGCTTCTTAACTACCTTAGCGACTTTGGCTTCAGTAATGGACAAGCCTATTCCCATGTGCCCAGACTCTGCCTCCTCACTGGAAAACGTGTCGGTGGGATTGAGAAGGTCCTCAAAGTATTCCTTCCACCGCCCAATGACGTCTTCAGTCGAAGTCAGCAGCGCACCATCTCCACTATATACAGTGCTAGTGGCACACTGCTTTCCCCTTCTGAGTCGCCTGACGGTTTGCCAGAATCTTGTCGGAGCTGACGTAAAGTCACTTTGCAAGGCCTCAACAATGGAGGAACGGAACATGGCCCATTCTGAGTCAATGTCCCCCACCTGCCCCGATATCTGGTCAAAGTTCTGACGGAGGTGTGAGGTGAAGATCAATCTGACAGGTTCTTCTGCCAGACGTTCCCAGCAAACCCTGACTATATGTTTGGGCTTGCCTGGTCTGACCGGCATCTTCCCCCACCACCTGATCCAACTCACCACCAGGTGGTGATCAGTTGACAGCTCAGCTCCTCTCTTTACCCGAGTGTCCAAAACACATGGCGGCACGTGGTTTGTACAGAAGTCCAAAAACTGAACACCATTCGAGTTCAGATCAGAGAGGCCGTTCCTCCCAATCACACCACTCCAGGTCTCACTGTCATTGCCCACGTGAGCGTTGAAGTCCCCCAGTAGGACAATAGAGTCTCCAGGAGGAGCACTTTCAAGCACCCTTGCCAAGGACTCTAAGAAGGCTGGGTACTCAGAACTGCTGTTCGGTGCATAAGCACAGACAGCAGTCAGGACCCGTTCCCCAACCCGAAGGCGTAGGGAAGCTACCCTCTCGTCCACTGGAGAAAACCACAACATACAGGCACCGAGGTGAGGGGCTATGAGAAAGCCCACACCTGCCCGCCGCCTCTCACCATGGGCAACTCCAGAGAAGAATAAAGTCCAGTCCCTCTCAAGGAGATTGGACCCAGAGCCCAAGCTGTGTGTTGAGGTGAGCCCGACTATATCTAGCCAGTATCTCTCAACCTCGCGCACCAACTCAGGCTCCGTCCCCGCCAGTGAGGTAACGTTCCAAGTTCCAAAAGCCAGTTTCAGCAACCGAGGATTAGAACGCCAAGGTCCACGCCTTCGGACACTGCCCAATCCACAAAGCACCGAACCCCTACTACTGCCCCTCCCATTGGTGGTGGGTTGATGGGAGGGGGGACTCATGTAACACCTTCAGGCTGGGCCCGGCCGGGCACCATGAATAAATGCCCGGCCACCAGACGCCTGCTGGCAAGCCCCTCCCCCAGGCCTGGCTCCAGGGTGGGGCCCCGGTAACCCTGTTCCGGGCAGGGTACACAAGTCCTGTTTTTGTCTTTTCACAGGGGTTATTATGGATCACACTTTGTCTGACCTGTCACCTAGGACCAGTTTGCCATGGGAGACCCTACCAGGAGCTTTTGCTCCAGAAAACATAGCTCCTAGGATCATACAAGCACGCAAACCCCTCCACCACGATAAGGTGGTGATCCATGGTGTTCAGGTAACCACAGCACATACTGCTCTCTTCAGTTCAGTGTTTGTAGACTTTGGTCTATCTCGAGTTAAAGCTCTCAGTATTAGTCTTATTAAAAAAGGGCCAAAACTTGAAGTGAAAACTTCACAAAACTTGAAGTGAAGGGAAAACTTGTCACTTTATTTAGTTTACTTAGTGGAAGAGAAAAGTATAAAGACCAAGGAAACAAAAGAAAGAATTAAATTAAAGAAAAATATTTTTGGTTTTTAAAAGACAATCAAAATTTGGTTCCCTCTTCTGTTTGTCCTTTGATTATCCTCAAGAATAAGACTGCTATAAATTCATCCTCTTTGTATGTTGTTTAAATGAATGTTTTTGAACCCCTACTGCTCTGCACTTGAATCTATCCCTGGCTGGTGGTTTTCCCTTTAGCATTCTGGTCTCCCAATGAGGAGAATGCCTGTTCAGTTGTCACACAGGGCAAGACAGGCCCCTATTACTCACTTTGGCTATGTTCAGACTGACAGGTCTAAATCAGACGAATCTCAATCTGGATGCTCTTGCTGCTCAAATTGGATCGTCTTTTATGTCACTCACAATGCAACAAACACCAGTGATGTCCATTCCACAGTGACAGAAGTGCACATCCATCTCACCTGCATCTGCTTTTGAAATCCACATCACCAGCATAGCTATGTAGCTACTACAACAATGCATGAAGATAGGTTGGTGATGTCTCCAAACTCAAACCTGATCTGATTACTTACAAATAACAGTGTGGACAGTCATTTTTACAGATCCGATTTAAGAAAAAAATCCACCTTGCAAATGGACAGGCAGACAAGCACAGACAGGAATGAGGGCGGCAAATAATAAATGTTCACTAGCAAAAAAAGGGAAAAGCAACAGCATTGCCACAGGACTGAGAACAAGGCCAGAGCAGAAACACTGCAATCAAGAATTCAGTACCTTGATCAAAAGCACATTTTAAGATCAGAAAGTTATGTAAGAGGAAAGTGGTGTCCTGCCAAAAATGGCTTTGAATTTAGCTTGGGTTCTCACAATAGGACAAAACATTATTAGATGATTATGCCTGTCACACTTCTTCTTTGCAGTTTTTGGTCAGAGTTCCTCCTCTGGGCAGGGCTTTCAGTACCCAGTAGCTAATAGCCTAGCCTTAATATCTGCTGTACAGGTCATATATCAGTAACCATTTTGCAGTGCATAAATAGTTTCCCACTGTTTCTCTTCTGGTTAACCACAGGGTTGTGTCCTGTCTCATCTCCTGTACATCCTTTGCACATATGATTATAGCAGTCAGTAACAGCAGAATACACTTACATTTGCAGATAAGACTGTAATTGATTGCTATAGGATGAGGAGACTGAACATTGGCCTGTGGCTTGTTCTGGGCCTGAACTTCAGCAGACCTACCCCTCCTCCTAGCACAGTAACCCCCCTTCATTGCTCAGATAATCACCTTCTATCTTTTACACTCTCCCTCCCTGCTCTGCCTTCACTTGGCACAATCTGCACTTCCTCCTTTGTCTCTCGCTTCTGTCCTATCTTTCCCCACCCTGCCTTATTTTATTTTCTCTCCAAGGATACAGTTACAGTAACTTGCTTCACTCTCATCTGCAATTAGCCTTCTGTATTGTCTCTCCTACAGGCCAACAGGATTCCCCCTGGCTTACAGGTCTCTTGCGCAGGTACCAGCAAGAGCTGAGAAAGGCTGAGAGATAATAAAAGAAATCCCAGCTTGTCTCAGATCTTAGCTGCTACCAATCTCTTTCTAAGTTCTAACTTGAAGTCATCTTTCTACAGGGGGAAACTGGAAGCATCAGCATCTGATACATGCAAGGGCCTCAGCATTTTCTACTCTCCTTCTCCCCCACCACCGTCTTCTCTCACCTCTGAGAATTTTGTCACCTTGTCTGAGGAGAAGGTTAATTAAGCCACCAGTCTTAAACAGCTCCTTCTCATCAGGCCATACTCCATCAGTATTCAAGATTACCAGGGCGGTTCCCCCGGTTCCCCATGCTTCTTTTAAACAAAAATAAATAAATAAATAAGAGGCTATAGGTTACTTGGAAGGGCGAATAAAACTTGATGTATGGCACAATCAAATGTTCTGTGAGTGAGAAGTTCCTCAGGACTCTCAACTGAAATGGATCTCTTGTCCTGTAAGATCCAGCAAGATAGACAAAGAGTTAAGTTGTTCCAGAGACAGTGCACCGTCCTTAAATGCTAGTTCTATATGAATGTCTACATTTAGTCCATGAAAGCCAGCAGTAAATTATTGATTTGAAGAAAAAAAAGTTCTATGAAGTAACAATAAAAAATACAAAGAAAGATTAAGAATATATATGGATTTCTTCTGTTTCCCATGTACATATATAATTAAATAAAATTTTAAAAGTGTTATAATTAAAGATAGCATACATATGGGACAAAAAGTCAGAGGTAGGGCCTGGTAGCTCTTCTTATGAATGATATGAAATTAATAATGCTTTTTTGTGTCAGTACTCTAAACACTGTTTAAGCAGTGTGCAATACATTTCACATTTCTATTTAATTTACATTTGTATTTATTTACATTTTGTAGTTGCTCTTATAATTTGACATCAGTATTGCAATGGAAATAATCATCAAGTTCTGGGATTGTTAGGGTGCTCTTTATTCTATTCTGAGCACAGCTGCATTTTTGACGAACTGTTCCCAACAATTTTGCCTAATAAAATAATTTTGACTGCTTTTCTAAACCACATGTAGAAGAATGCATATATAATAGGATTACACGCTGAATTTGAATAAGCAATCCAACTAAGAACATCAAAAAGTTGTGGTGGATGACTGTAATTATAAAATGTTATAACGAGTGTGTAGATGGAAAATGGTGTCCAAAATGACATAAACGCTCCCATGACAATGGCTAAAGTCTTAGTTGCTTTTCTCTCTGTCTTATTAATAGTAGGCTGACCTCTGGATTTATTTACTTGAGAGAGAGCATTGTGGACTAATCGTGATTGCCTCTGTGCAACAAGATATATTTTCAGATATATGATGAGCATGGCAACAATGGGAAGGTAAAAAGAAAACAATGAAAGCGCTAAACATATCATGGGCCCTGTAATCACCACACAGGCTCCCTCACAAAACACATCACTGTTAGCCTCTATGTCTTGAACATTTAGCTCTGAAAATATAAATCCTCCAGCAACAGCAGCAACACTCCAACATACAGTGATCATGAACAGAGCAGTAACAGGAGTCATTTTACTGTGGTACAGCAGGGGGTGACATACTGCATAATATCGCTCAACAGAGATAAATACAAGGTTTAACAGGGAGGCATTACACAACATAATGTTAAGGCTGGTGTGTATTTTACAAAACATGGTTCCCAAATACCAGCAAGTCTCCACAGAGCGCATCATGCTCGGAGGCATCACAATTCCTCCTACAAGCAGGTCAGCTACAGCCAGAGACAGAGTGAGGTAGTTAGTTGGTGTGTGCAGCTGCTTGAAATGAGTTATGGCTATGATCACCAGAAGATTTCCAAATAATGTAAGAAGTACAATAACACCAATGGCAAAATAAGACACAATTCTCACAGCCAGTGGATAGACATTCTGCTGACAAGAGTTAGGATGATGTTCATAACAAAGAGGAGTGTTTCCCATGCTCCCATTTTGGTTTACAGCAATTTCCATCATGCTTTTCTTTTCTGTAAAGTAATTTCATAACAATAAATAAATCACAGAAAATGAATGAATTATTTATGACAGCAATGAAAGAAGACAAATCTCCAAATGATTTGCTTCAAATAACAAGAAATTATTTTTATACTCTTGAAAAATCCATTTTCTAAATGTTGCACATACCTGATAAATGCAAACTCAACGGTTTAACAAGAATACTTTATAACCATGCTATAATTAAGAATAGATCAAAACAACTCATTATACCTTTCCAGTTTTACCTCTTCCTATAGAGCTAGGGGGCAAAGCCAGCACTGGCAAATGAGCAACTGTCTTTTATAGGCTTACAGGCTTGTACTAGGAGCATCCCCATGTTGAATCACTCCCATTTCCTGATCGCTTGATACTTGATACCCGACAGGTAACAAACCATAAATCAACATAAGTTCATCACTAATTTAGCACTTTTTTGGTGGGCATCAGGCTATGAATATATGTGAGATACAGGACTGCAGTTATCTAGGAAAGTCTGGGAATGAATATTAGTGGATATGTCATGCAGAACTGGGTTAAAGGATGATACAAAAACCATTTGCATTTTATAAGTTATACTACAAAAGGGCTATTTTTGGTTGTTTTTCACATTTATTCAAAACACTTGTGTATGCACTTGGGATTCACTGTGGACTCATTTTAGGAGAGGCATGGTAAAGCAGATTTGTTTGTTCCTTCCTATTTCGTACAGGGATAGACTGATGAATGCTATGTGTGATGTTAATAGAACCGACAGACAGACACACCACAGACAGGGTTAGTAGAGCTCAGAGACGTTTATTACAAACTCAAAATAGAGAGTTTAATGAGAATAGGCTGAAGCCTGAAAATGGGTGCAAGAAGGAAAACTACATTTCATTTGTACTTTCGGGGAGTTGCAGCTCTGGCTGCAAGCTTTTTGGTGTGTAGAAGACCCATGGCAGTCCCATGGGGAAGAGCTCAGAGCGTGGAGGATGAGAACAGCTGGCTTGAGTCTACTCAAGTCTGTTGTCGAGCCTGGTTTTTGAGAGAGAGAGCGAAAAGAAGCAGTTAGAGCTTCTCCCGCTCCCTTGGCATTGCAGCTGCGGTCTTCATCACCTGTCAAAGGTGTATAAACAGTCAGACCCCTCCTGTTTATTTTGGGCTTTTCAGCACCCTGGTGAACGCTTTGGAGCACTGTCGTGGCTCGTCTGTCAATTTCCACCATGGGCCTTGCGTCCGCCTTCACAGTGAATTACCCAATATCTCTCAAGTTTTTTGTGCTCCTCAGTAGACAGATAGGTTTTCTTTAAAAGAGTGACAGCTGCCGTTTTCTTTTTCAAAACTATAAGAATTCTTTTGATCTAGGCCTGTGATGTTAGTTATTACATTGTGTGTTAGTCATATTCAATTTGTGAATTTTATTGTATTGTAAAGAGAAAAAAAATGAGTTAAGTAATGATTTGTTGGATCCTGAATCTAACCATTTGGATAGCATTTCACACACAAAGACCAGAAGGGGATGCCTGCCCTCAGCACACTCTTTGAGACTGAACAGCTGAATATTCTTTCTTCTCCCATGTTTCTCAAGGTTGTCTGACATCTCTTCTAGGCATGCAATCCGCTTTGTAGCTGAAGCTTAGGTCAAATGCGTTGTGTCTAGCTTTTCTTCTGCTGTATATATACACCTCTATTCCTCTTGTTCCATGGCTAGCATTATGTGGGCTCTTTGTCCTTGGTTCATGGTCCCAGTTTTGCTCTCATGCTCTCAGTTTATGTTGTCAGTTCCATGTTACTAACTTTCTATATTATGTTTCAGTTAACAGTGTTTGGCTTTCTCTGCTCATGTTTTCTTTGTATTTATATATAGTTCATGTTCACAGGTTTTCTTAGTCAGTATAGTCTTGTTATATTCATGGATATACATACCATTTATGTTCCTGCTTGTCCTCTGCATGTTCTGAATAAAGTTTATAACAAAGGATACTTGTGCCTGTACCATCCCTCATCTGCCTCGGCAACCCCAGCATTACAGAATGCTAGCCTGCTAAGGGGTACAGCAAGCAAAACAACTCAGAAACCCAGCACCAGCTTACAGGATTAATATTGTGTTTTGGCCTAGTTCAGGGCCAAAACTGAATCAGGAGTTTCCCCTCTCAGCTAACCTCTAGAAGAGCTACACTATATTGCAAAAAGTTTTCACTCACCCAACCAAATAATTGAATTCAGGTGTTCCAATCACTTCCACGGCCGCAGGTGTATAAATCCAAGCCACTAGTCCTGCAGACTGCTTCTACAGACATTAGTGAAAGAATGGGTCGCTCTCAGGAGCTCAATGAATTCCAGCATGGTACCGTAATAGGACGCCACCTGTGCAGCAAGTCCAGTCGTGAAATTTCCTCACTACTAAATATTCCACAGTCCACTGTCAGTGGGATTATAACAAAGTGGAAGTGATTGTAATCAACACCAACTGCAGTGGTCACCAACTTTTGCAGAGTCAATCATTACAGACCACCAAACTTCATGTGACCTTCAGATTAGCTCAAGAACAGCGTAGAGAGCTTCATGGAATGGGTTTCCATGGCCGAGCAACTGCATCCAAACCTTACATCAACAAACGCAATGCAAAGTGTCAAATGCAGTGGTGTAAAGTGCCGCCACTGGACTCTAGAGCAGTGGAGACGTGTTCTCTGGAGTGACAAATCACACTTCTCCGTTCTTCTCAGTTTGAGTCTGGGTTTTGTGCTTGCCTGGAGAAAGCATTTGTCTGACTGCATTGTGCCAAGTGTAAAGTGTCGATTATGGTGTGGGGTTGTTTTTCGGGGAGTTGGACTCGGCCTTAGTTCCAGTGAAAGCAACTCTTAATGCTTCAGCAGACCAAGAGATTTTGGACAATTTCATGCTCCCAACTTTGTAACAACAGTTTGCGGATGGCCCCTTCCTGTTTCAACTGCATACCCGTGTACAAAGCAGATCCATAAAGACATAGATGAGCAAGTTTAATGTGTAAGAACTTGACTGGCCTGCACAGAGTCCTGATCTCAACCTGAGAGAACACATTTGTGATGAATTAGAGCAGAGACTGTGAGCCAGGCCTTCTCGTCCAACATCATTGTCTGACCTCACAAATGCGCTTCTAAAAGAACGGTCAAAAATTCCCATAAGCACACACCTAACCCTTGTGGAAAGTAATGGTCAAGCCTATTCCCATGTCCCCAGACTCTGCCTCCTCACTGGAGAATGTGTCGGTGGGATTGAGAAGGTCCTCAAAGTATTCCTTCCACCGCCCAATGATGTCTTCAGTCGAAGTCAGCAGCACACCATCTCCACTATATACAGTGCTAGTGGCACACTGCTTTCCCCTTCTGAGTCACCTGACGGTTTGCCAGAATCTTTTCGGAGCCGATTTAAAGTTACTTTCCAAGGCCTCACCAAACTCCTCCCATACACGGGTTTTTGCCTTGGCGACGACTGAAGCCGCAGATCGCTCGGCCTGTCGATACCTGCCAGCTGCCTCTGGTATCCCACAGGCCAACCATGCCCGGTAGGACTCCTTCTTCAGCTTGATGGCATCTCTCACCTGGGGTGTCCACCACCGGGTTCAAGGATTACCGCCCCGACAGGCACCAACTACCTTACGGCCACAGCTACAGTCAGCCGCTTCAACAATGGAGGAACGGAACATGGCCCATTCTGAGTCAATGTCCCCCACCTCCCCCGATATCTGGTCAAAGTTCTGACGGAGGTGTGAGTTGAAAATCAATCTGACAGGTTCTTCTGCCAGACGTTCCCAGCAAACCCTCACTATACGTTTGGGCTTGCCTGGTCTGCCCGGCATCTTCCCCCACCACCTGATCCAACTCACCACCAGGTGGTGATCAGTTGACAGCTCAGCTCCTCTCTTTACCCGAGTGTCCAAAACCCATGGCCGCAAGTCCCATGACACGACTACAAAGTCAATCATTGAACTGCGGCCTAGGGTGTCCTGGTGCCATGTGCACTTATGGACATCCTTGTGTTCAAACATGTTGTTCGTGATGGACAATCTGTGATTTGCACAGAAGTCCAAAAACTGAACACCTCTCGGGTTCAGATCAGAGAGGCCATTCCTCCCAATCACACCCCTCCAGGTCTCACTGTCATTGCCCACGTGAGCGTTGAAGTCCTCCAGTAGGACAATCGAGTCTCCAGGAGGAGCACTTTCAAGCACCCTTCCCAAGGACTCTAAGAAGGCTGGGTAATCTGAACTGCTGTCCGGTGCATAAGCACAGACAGCAGTCAGGACCCGTTCCCCAACCCGAAGGCGTAGGGAAGCTACCCTCTCATCCACCGGAGAAAACCCCAACATACAGGCACCGAGTCGAGGGGCTATGAGAAACCCCACACCTGCCCGCCGCCTCTCACCATGGGCAACTCCAGAAAAGAATAAAGTCCAGTCCCTCTCAAGGAGATTGGACCCAGAGCCCAAGCTGTGTGTTGAGGTGAGCCGACTATAACCCGGCCGGGCACCATGAGTAAATGCCCGGCCACCAGACGCTCGCTGGCGAGCCCCTCCCCCAGGCCTGGCTCCAGGGTGGGGTCCCAGGTACACAAGTCATGTTCTTGTCTTTTCATAGGGGTTATTTATGTATCACACTTTGTCTGACCTGTCACCTAGGACCAGTTTGCCATGGGAGACCCTACCAGGAGCTTTTGCTGCAGACAACATAGCTCCTAGGATCATTCAAGCATGCAAACCCATCCACCACGTTAAGGTGGTGATCCATGGAGAGGAAAGGCTATAACGTAGGCCATAATTCAAGTCTGTACTTTGTACTGCAAGGGTGCACAACTGCAGTTCTGGAGGACAAGTGTCCAGCACAGTTTGGAGATTTACCTAGTCAAACACACCTGATTGCACTTATTGCTAGATTTAGTGGTTGTGTTGGAGTAGGGTGTTGCAACCAAGAGCTCTCTCTTTTTGCCCAGGGTCTGGACATTTATAAATAACTAATGATATTATCTATACTATTGCCTTAATAACTGTCTGTAATCTGTCTTCAAAAAGAATTTAAAGAAATGAAATAATAAAACAAAAAGGAAAAAGGATAAAAAGGAATGAAAAAAGTCCTCAGTTGCTGAGTTCTTGTGGAAGGAAGGAAAAGGCCTTTGTTTTATTGAGCATCAAAGGGCAAAATGGTTCCCAGTCAACCACAATGCAAATATCATCTCAAAGGTCATCTCCCCACCCCTTTTACACAGTTCCAAGCCATGTTAGTCCATGTTTAGTAGTTTAAAACCATACGCGTATTATGTCTTTTTATAGGTTTTTAGCCTATAATCAAGCTGAAGCTGAAACTGGTGAGATACCGTAGCAAATCCCTGATGCCAAATACTAAAACAATCAATCAACAAATGCACAAAACACTGCCTAACATTGAACTGTTTTTTTTTTTGGTGAATGATGTTTTATTGCTTTGTACTACTCTGAAAACGGCTGCATTCTGGAGGAGTTTCTCTTAAATATTTGATGTAGTAAAATAACTCTGAGGGCTTTTCGAAACCACTTGTAAAAGAATGCATAAAAGAATGCACTCCCCAAATGGGAATTTGTGCCCATTCAGCAAAAGAATTGGTGATACCAGGCATGTTATTGAATAAGATGGCCTGGCTTGCTATCAACATTACAGATCAGTGGGGTTGAGGTCAGGACAATGCAGGCCACTGGAGTTTCTTAACATCTAACTTGCCAAACCATGTCATTATAGAGCTTACTTTGTGGACAGGGGCACAGTCATGCTGGAACAGAAAAGGGCCTTCCAAAGCTGTCACTATCATAATATGATCAATGGAAAACTTGTTTTGAAATTCTTGACTTTTTAATAGTGAGAGGCTTTTAATACAGGTCTCATACAGAATACTCGAACATTGGTATTTCTGAAGGTACAAAATGAAGAAGATAGTGTCAACAAGACACAAGTGACCAACAATTTAATACCAACATATTAAAACTGTTTTATTGGGCTTTCTCAGCTTCAGCTATAAACTATAATTAAATACATTATTACATTATAAGAAAAAATTACATTACAACAGAAAATTATTACATTATCCATTGGACATCATAATATAATATTACATCAAATAATAGTACATTCCTAATAATGTAATAGAGTATTACAATTGATCTACCTGAGAAATTAATTTCCTAATAATGCAATAAAGTATTACATTATTGGTAAATTTGGTGTTACAATAATGGTAAGTATTAGGTTCTAGTCTAATCTTGTTATATTCCCTTTCGTAACTCCTGTGGGTTTTTGATCATACCCTGATAGGCCAAGCAGCCCATGCATTTAGGGCATACCTGCCAAACCTGTCAAGAAAGCAACACGTGTGGGAACACAGGTGCCTTTACATTGGGCAAGTTGACCACTTCTGTCCTGAATGCTCTGAAAGGGGAAAAGCCAAGGTCTGTTAAAAAAAGGGGACCAGTGCCAGAGCAGGGTCACTCCCCGAAGGCACCTATACTTTTCTTTACCGCTACCTTCTCCCAGGGGCAATTGCACAAGAAATGGCTGTGGGGCAGCAGGCGATTTTTTAAGATATCTCCTAGGTCAAGACCCTAAATCTAAATCACTAGTTAACCAAGTTCTCTGTACCAGTTTCAGCTATCAACAGTTGCCCTCTTGGGCTGGGGCTGGTCAACCAGTAGACTCAGCCTCTCACCCTATGACTAGGTCAGCACATTGAGCAGATTTTGCTCAAGTCCCCCGAATTGCAACTGATCTCAGGGCTTCCCTGGTTGCAGCATCATGATCCATGACTGGGTTGGCTGACCCAGCTTGTGGCAGGTTAGGAGCCTCAATGTAAATGATCCAGTTGCCAGTCTTGACCTATCTCAAGTCCTGGCTGACTGCTACAATCTATTGGATGTCTTTAGCGAACACAAAGTCCAAATTCTACCTCCGCAGAATGTCTTGGGTCCTGATGGAACAGCCATGGAGGAATACATCAGGGATGCAGTAGCAGTGGGCTTCATCTAACCTTCCACCTTGCTAGCTGGAGCAAACAAAATAATTATCAAGGAGCCTTTGAGGCACTGCAGCAAGCATCCATTTTTCACTAAGCTGGACTTCTGCAGTGTCTAACCTCATTAGAATGTGCCAGGACAAAAAATGGAAGACAACATTCATAATTCCCTGCCACATGATGCCCTGAGAATTAATGTGTACGCCATAAGTACCACATTATGCCATTAGGATTAATGAACGAACTCAAAACCTTTCATTTTTTCTATTAGAAATTTCAGCCTTGTGGCTGCCCCATTGACCAACCTCACAAAGAAAGGCTCAATATGGTTCCAGTGGACCCAGGAAGCACAGAAGGCTTTTGATAAGCTAAAACTTCACCTGAACACTGTTCTGGTCCTGCAACTCCCTGAACCTGCGCTACCATTTTTTAGTGATGGTAGATGCCTCCGATGTCTGTGTAGCGACATTGGCATCCCAATCTTCCAGGACTGGCTGTAAACTTTGTCCTTGTGCCTTTTTTTTACTACCCTTACCTGTGCAGAATGCAACCACAATGCTGGGGATCAGGAGCTGCTAGCACTTGCTTTGGAGGAATGGGGTGGGGGGTGGTTTTAAAATACAATCAAAATTTGGTTCTCTCTTCTGTTTGTCCTTTGATTGTCCTCAAGAATAAGACTGCTATAAATTCATCCTCTTTGTATGTTGTTAAATTAATGTATTTTAAACCCCTACTGCTCTGCACTTGAATCCATCCCTGGCTGGTGGTTTTCCTCCTTAGCATTCTGGTCTCCCAATGAGGAGAATGCCTGTTCAGTTGTCACACAGGGCAAGACAGGCCCCTATTACACACTTTGGCTGTGTTCAGACTGACAGTCCAAATCAGATGAATCTCAATCTGGATGTTCTTGCTGCTCAAATTGGATTGTCGTTTCTTCACTCGCAATGCAACAAACACCAGTGGTGTCCATTCCACAGTGACAGAAGTGCTGGAATTCAAGAAGAGTGCCAAGAATTTATGGTTATGCCAGAGAATTTTTTAAGAATTTGGAGGGCAAGATGATGCACATCCATGAATCTGCTTTTGAAATCCACATCACCAGCATAGCTATGTAGTTACTACAACAATGCATGAAGATAGGTTGGCGATGTCTCCAAACTCAAACCTAATCTGATTACTTACAAATAACAGAGTGGACAATCATTTTTACAGATCTGATTGAAGAAAAAAATCCACCTTGCAAATGGACAGGCAGACAAAGCACAGACAGGAATGAGGGCAGCAGTGAAGCAAATATTATGTTCACTAGCAAAAAGGATGAGGAGACAGAACATTGGCCTGTGGCTTGTTCTGGGCCTGATCTTCAGCAGACCTACCCCTCCTCCTAGCACAGTAACCCCCCTTCATTGCTCAGATAATCTCTTGCTTCAATTGTCATGTCTATCTTTCCCCATCCTGCCTTATTTTATTTCCTATCAAGGATACAGTTACAGATACTTAACGTTTCACCCTCATCTGCAATTAACATTCTCTATTGTCTCTCCTCCAGGCCAGCAGGATTCCCCCTGGCTTACAGGTGTTCTGCACAGGTACCAGCAAGAGCTGAGAAAGGCTGAGAGATAATAAAAGAAATCCCAGCTTGTCTCAGATCTTAGCTGCTACCAATCTCTTTCTAAGTTCTAACTTGAAGTAACTGCAGCAAAGTCATCCTTCTACAGGGGGAAACTGGAAGCATCAGCATCTGATACATGCAAGGGCCTCAGCATTTTCTACTCTCCTTCTCCCCCACCACCGTCTTCTCTCACCTCTGAGAATTTTGTCACCTTCTCTGAGGAGGAGGTTAATGAAGCCACCAGTCTTAAACAGCTCCTTCTCATCAGGCCATACTCCATCAGTATTCAAGATTACCAGGGGGGGTTCCCCTGGTTCCCCCATGCTTCTTTTAAACAAAAATAATAAATAAATAGGAGGCTATAGGTTAATTGGAAGGGCAAAAAAACATGTTCTTGGTGTATGGCACAATCAAATGTTCTGTTTCCCATGTACATATATAACTAAATAAAATTTTAAAAGTGTTATAATTAAACATAGCATACATATGGGTCAAAAAGTCAGAGGTAGGGCCTGGTAGCTCTTCTTATGAATGATATGAAATTAATAATGCTTTTTCGTGTCAGTACTTAAAAAAGCTCTGAACACTGTTTAAGCAGTGTGCAATACATTTCACATTTCTATTTAATTTACATTTGTATTTATTTACATTTTGCAGTTGCTTTTATAATTTGACATCAGTATTGCAATGGAAATAATCATCAAGTTCTGGGATTGTTAGGGTGTTCTTTATTCTATTCTGAGCAGAGCTGCATTTTTGAGGAACTGTTCCCAACAATTTTGCCAAATAAAATAATTTTGAGTGCCTTTCTAAACCACATGTAGAAGAATGCATATATAATAGGATTACACGCTGAATTTGAATAAGCAATCCAACTAAGAACATCAAAAAGTTGTGGTGGACCACTGTAATTATAAAATGTTATAACGAGTGTGTAGATGGAAAATGGTGTCCAAAATGACATAAACGCTCCCATGACAATGGCTAAAGTCTTAGTTGCTTTTCTCTCTGTCTTATTAATAGTAGGCTGACCTCTGGATTTATTTACTTGAGAGAGAGCATTGTGGACTAATCGTGATTGCCTCTGTGCAACAAGATATATTTTCATATATATGATGAGCATGATAACAATAGGAAGGTAAAAAGAAACCAATGAAAGCGCTAAACCTATCATGGGCCCTATCACCAACACACAGGCCCCCTCACAAAACACATCACTGTTAGCCTCTATGTCTTGAACATTTAGCTCTGAAAATATAAATCCTCCAGCAACAGCAGCAACACTCCAACAAACAGTGATCATGAACAGAGCAGTAACAGGAGTCATTTTACTGTGGTACAGCAGGGGGTGACATACTGCATAATATCGCTCAACAGAGATAAATACAAGGTTTAACAGGGAGGCATTACATAACATAATGTTAAGGCTGATGTATATTTTACAGAATAAACTCCCCAAATACCAGCAAGTCTCCACAGAACGTATCATGCTGGCAGGCATGACAGCCCCTCCTACAAGCAGGTCAGCTACAGCCAGAGACAGAGTTAGGTAGTTAGTTGGTGTGTGCAGCTGCTTGAAATGAGTGATGGCTATGATCACCACAAGATTTCCAAATAATGTAAGAAGTACAATAACACCAATGGCAAAATAAGACACAATTCTCACAGCCAGTGGATAGACATTCTGCTGACAAGAGTTAGGATGATGTTCAAAACAAAGTGAAGTGTTTCCCATGTTCCCATTTTGGTTTACAGCAATTTCCATCATGCTTTTCTTTTCTGTAAAGTAATTTCATAACAATAAATAAATCACAGAAAATGAATGAATTATATATGACAGCAATGAAAGAAAACAAATCTCCAAATGATTTGCTTCAAATAACAAGAAATTATTTTTATACTCTTGAAAAATCCATTTTCTAAATGTTGCACATACCTGATAAATGCAACTCATAAACGGTTTAACAAGAATACTTTGTAACCATGCTATAATTAAGAATAGATCAAAACAACTCATTATACCTTTCCAGTTTTACCTCTTCCCGTAGAGCTAGGGGGCAAAGCAAGCACTGGCAAATGAGCAACTGTCTTTTATAGGCTTACAGGCTTACAGTCCTAGGAACATCCCCATGTTGAATCACTCCCCTTTCCTGATTGCTTGATACTAGATACCCGACAAGTAACAAACCATAAATCAACATAAGTTCATCACTTATTTAGCACTTTTTTGGTGGGCGTCAGGCTATGAATATATGTGAGATACAGGACTGCATTTATTTAGGAATGTCTGGGAGTGAATATTAGTGGATATTTCATGCTTCATTTGTACTTTCTGGGAGTTGCAGCTCTGGGTACAAGCTTTTTGGTGTGTAGAAGAACCATGGCAGTCCCATGGGGAAGAGCTCAGAGCGTGGAGGATGAGAACAGCCGGATTGAGTCTACTGAAGTCTGTTGTCGAGCCTAGTTTTTGAGAGAGAGAGGGAAAAGCAGCAGTTAGAGCTTCGCCCGCTCCCTTGGCATTGCAGCTGCAGTCTTCATCACCTGTCAGCGGTGTATAATCAGTTGTTTTTCGGGGAGTTGGACTCGGCCTTAGTTCCAGTGAAAGGAACTCTTAATGCTTCAGCAGACCAAGAGATTTTGGACAATTTCATGCTCCAAACTTTGTAGCAACAGTTTGGGGACGGCCCCTTCCTGTTCCAACTGCATACCAGTGTACAAAGCAAGGTCCATAAAGACATAGATGAGCAATTTTAATGTGTAAGAACTTGAGTGGCCTGCACAGAGTCTTGATCTCAACGTGACAGAACACATTTGGGATGAATTAGAGCGGAGACTGTGAGCCAGGCCTTCTCGTCCAACATCATTGTCTGACCTCACAAAGCCTTCCTAGAAGAGTTGAAGCTGTTATCGCTACAAAGAGTGGGCCGACATCATATGAAACCCTATGGATTTAAAATGGGATGTTGCTCAAGTTCATACACGTGTGAATGCAGATGAGCAAATACTTTTGGCAATATAGTGTATATAAAATGTCACAGTCACACTGCTTCACCCAACAGCAAGATAAGTGATTTGCTCACGGGGGTGAAGAATGTTGGAAGTGGGTTGTTAGGCTCATTAGAATTAATGACTACCACACAGAGGGCTTCGAGTTACCCCCCTGGGACATTTTGGATTTTTTATTCAAGGCCCCTCTGGTGCCACCCTGTGCTCTGGAAAGCAATGAACGGCAGCTGCCTTGCCTGCCGCCAAGGACATCGCAGCAGGCCCACCTGCCTTCCAGGACATCACAGTAGGCCCATCTGCACCCCAAGTCAGTGCAGTTCAGCTTATGTCTGCTCTCTGTTCCCTGACCATCAGCATCTCCTGACCTGCCCACAGCATCTGAGTCTCCTGACCTGCCCATGGCTCAGCGTCTCCTGACCTACCTGTAGTCTCTGTATCTCCAGTCCCTGTTCCTGCCCCCTGGGCCTCTCCAGTCCCTGTTTCTGCACCCTAAAAATATTTCAAACTCTGATTAATACACGCTGGTAGTGAGACAAGAAAATAGGAAAGAGACAAGGAAATATAGACAACTGTAATATGTAAGATTATTAGGATATCAGTGCACAAGAAACAGCAAGTAAACATTGCCTGATTACATTTATTTCAAGTATTTTAGTAACACCTGCAATAGCCAGCAATATTAAGCACAATGCCATTTTATTATTTAGGCATTGTAGCTACATTGGTAGTAGGATTATTGCTGCTGTTGAGTTTATCCCAAGGAGGATTATGAGAGCATGGCCTTTGAAGTGCTTGAGTTCCCACATGCCACACAATATGCTCAAGCCTGTAGAGATTGACCTTCCTGAACCTCAGTCCACCCAGCACCTCCTGACTGTTGCTGAGGCTGCAGTGCTCTCAGGAATGGATGGGGAATATGGCCCAGAAATGGCCGCCTACCCTGCACACCCTAGACTGGTTCTTTCCTCTCCCTCCAGCCTAGACATCTCCACTCTCTCCCTCCTCACTTTCCTGGATGAGCCGGGGTTGCCAAAGCCCTGCCCACTCCCGGCCGCCACCTGTCCCAGAGCCTGGTTCTGCTTTTGAACAAGCAGACAGCCTATCCCAGACAAAAGGCTATAACCCATCCATCCATCCATCCATCCATCCATCCATTATCTGCCGCTTCTCCGGGGTTCGGGTCGCAGGGACAGCATCCTAAGCAATGAGGCCCAGACCTCCCTTTCCCCAGCCACTTCCACTAGCTCTCCAAGGGGGATTCTGAAGCGCTCCCAGGCCAGCTGGGCGATGTAGTCATGCCAGCGTGTCCTGGGTCTTCCCCGGGGTCTCCTCCCAGGTGGACTTACCTGTGACACCTCCCGAGGGAGGCGTCCAGGAGGCATCCTAACCAGATGCCCGAACCACCTTGGCTGACTCCTCTCGATGTGAAGAAGCAGCGGCTCTACTGCGAGTCACTCCCGGATGACCGAACTTCTCACCCTATCTCTAAGGGAGAGTCCAAACACCCTGCGGAGGAAACCTATTTCAGCCGCTTGTATTCGTGATCTTATTCTTTTGGTCATTACCCAAAGCTCATGACCATAGGTGAGGGTGGGAACGTAGATCGACCGGTAAATCGAGAGCCTTGCCTTATGGCTCAGCTCTTTCTTTACCCCATCAGACCGGTAAAGAGCCCGCATCACTGCTGACCCAGCACCAACGTGCCTGTCAATCTCCTGCTCCCTTGTACCATCACTCGTGAACAAGATACTTGAACTCCTCCACTTGAGGCAAAAGCCTATCCCTGACCCAGAGAGGGCTCTCCACCCTTTTCCGCCTGAGAACCATGGTCTCGGATTAAGAGGTACTGAAAGGGTTAACTTTCCTTTGGCCTGTCTCTTCCCCGGTGACTAACATGTATTAATAACATTAGACTCTGCTGAGGGTGCAAGGGTGTCTGCCCTTTGTGCAAACTTACAGGCTGTTAATAACTATTGTTCCTCTTTCATTCTGCAAACCACTTGCACTTTTGACTTACTGGATTTTGATGTTGAACTGAGCACATCCAGAGATGGAGAAAAACAACTCCATGTATGGACAAGCAGGTTACGACATATGTTAGAATGTGGTCGGGCCCTTCCTGGCTGCCTGTGTGCACATGGGACGGGCTCTCCGTGTTTATAAAGAGGGGACTTCCCCTTCTTCTGTGTGCTTTGTGCTGAATAAATCACTCATCTCTCTACGAGAGTGTTCATCATTGCACCAAGCTGGTTTATCGCTTCATTCTCTGGTTTCTGAGGGAGAACACTGTTCAAGGAGACCCTTCCTAACAGTCGTGGCGACCCCGACGTGATATCCTCACCTGGTAAGTCCGTTTCCTTCCTTTGGACCTCTGCCTGGTTGACGATATCGCGTTCCTTTTTGGCTCAGCTAACCTACCCAGCCCTGTCTGGTGGGCGGGAGTATGAGATGAAGCAGGATTTTTGCCCCTGTAACGAGGGTACAAACCTAGGCGCCTAGTGGTTTTATGCTCACAATCCCTCTGACTCCCAAGATTTGTGTTGTTTGTATTTGTATTGTGTTTGTTGCTATGGGTACGTCGTTTCCCAAACCAGAGCCGGATGAGAAACCTGCTGATTGGATGAGGCGATGTAATCTGGCCTACTATATTGACCCGTTTCTCTCTAACCTAGCAGGACGGACTGAGAGTAATCCTCAGATTCCGCCATACCCTAGGAATGGGACTTTTGATGCAGGGTATTTGAGTTCTGCTCATTGGGGATCCGCAATGGGACCTCCCCTACATGAAAGAGGGATATACGTCGTGGTATGACATATTCACTCACCACTCGCTATATATGGTAGGAACCTGATGCTATGGACAGGCTCCAGGCTTTGTTGACTAGATATCTGTCCACTCGCAAACAGCGTAGGCAGGATTTGTCTCAAGTAACCTCATGTAAGCAGGAGAAGGGTGAGCCATTTGTTAAGTTTTTGGAAAGGTTTAAGAATGTTTGGATTTTCCAGGGTGGTATGGATGTGAATGAGAAAGACCCGAATGTTTTGCTCATTAATACGTTCATGAGTAACTGTCGTGCTGATTGTCAGCAGATGCTGAAAATGCAGCTAACTGATCGGAGTAACTTGAGAATACAGGATGTAGGGAAGAAGCTTCGTATGATGGAATCAGATGGGTTGTTTGATATGGCCCCTAACACAGTTCTGTTGCAATATCAGGGAAATCCAGGTTCAGGCCAGCCCCTGATAGAAAACCAGGGAACTGTCATTACTGTGGCAGGGAGGGTCATTGGCAGCCAGAGTGTAGAAAACGTGCGAGAGACTTGAAGGCAAAGGCAAAGGGTCCTCCTCGTCCTCCTGGCCCTTTTCCTCCACCTCCCCCAGTATAGGGCTGCCCACAGAGTCTGGTCCCGAGTGAAGCTTATCTTAGCACTACTTTTTCCTCTTTCCAGAACCACGATCTTCCCGTTATTTCGCTTAACGTGTCGGGCGTGGACCTCAGTTTTCTCATAGATACTGGTGCCACGCTTTCTTCGCTCGGACCTAAGTATGAGGGCCCTTTGTCATGTAGAACCACTAGCTCTGTGGGTATAACTGGTCAGCCCTTTGTACCCCATTACACTCCCCCGCTATCAGTTCTTTGCGACGACCTCCGTTTTTCCCATGCGTTTGTTTTTTATGCCGGACTGCCCGTTTAATCCCATGGGCTGTGACCTCATGAGCCGCCTTGGCATTACTCTGACTTTCAGCGGCTCTCGCATGACTGTTTCCACTGGCTCTCCCTCTAGAGATTTGCAGATTGCTAACAAATCATATAAGTCTTTTTCACCTGCTTTCTTTTCTCTCTCTCCCTCTGACAGCTCAACCATCCCGGAACCTCTCAGCTCCATTCCTCGCACGGTCTGGGCCACCCATAAGGATGACGTGGGGTGTGTAGATTGTAAACCCTATGAGGTCACTCTTAAATATTCTACACCGGTGTATGTGAAACAATACCCACTGCCTGAACACAAACTGCGTGGTATCGACTCCATTCTCACTACATTGCTGTCTCTGGGCATGGTAGTCCCGTGTCAAAGCGCCTACAATACCCCAATTAATCCGGTTCCTAAGCCGGACGGGTCTTGGCGTTTCACACAGGATTTGCGACGCTTAAATGATGCAGCGGTGCCGATAGCCCCTATTGTTTCTGACGTGACGTCAATTCTGTCATCGGTTCCTTGCCATCATGCATTTTTCACCGTGATTGACGTCAGTTCCGCTTTTTTCAGTATTCCAGTTGAGCCTGACACACAGCCCATTTTTGCGTTCACGCACCGTTAGCGCCAATAAACGTGGACTCGTTTGCCGCAAGGTTTTTGCGACTCGCCTGCCGCTTTCGCTGCGTCGCTTAGGGACCTCCTTTCAGACCTCTCCCTCCCCGGGGGCGCTGTGCTCCTGCAGTACGCGGATGACCTCCTGATTTTGGCCCCAGACGAATGCACCTGTGTTGATGCCTCCAGGCTGGTTCTCACATGGCTGGCTGACTTAGGCTTCAAGGTTTCACTGAAAAAGTTGCAGTTCTGCCTCCCGCGTGTGCAATACCTAGGCCATGAACTCTCTCAAGGTCAACGCCTGCTCTCTGCTGACCGTGTCTCTTGCATCACAGGCCTTCCTAAACCCGCCACCAAACAGGCCATGATGTCCTTCCTGCGTCTCATCAATTACTGCAGACAGTGGATTCCCGACTGCTCCACCCACGATAAGACCCTGAGGGCCTCCTTCTCCCATGAACAGCCCATGTCTTCCTCCCTGACTTGGACCGATGCCATGAACACTGCCTATGTGGCACTGCTTACTGCCCTTCGTTCAGCACCTGCCTTGGGCCTTCCTAACTACAACCTGCCATTCCATCTCTGGGTGTCGGAGTCTGGGGGTGCCGTGGCTGCTGTGCTTGCCCAGTCCCATGGGGGGGGGATGCGCCCTTGCGCGTACTACTCGAAAACGCTTGACGTTGCGGCTAGAGGCCTCCCATCTTGTCTCAGAGCGGTTGCAGCTTGTGCCCTCATGATACAAGATGCGGAGAAAATCGTTTTAGGTCATGCCCTCACCTTGCATACTTCACATCAGGTGTGTCAGCTTCTTAACAATTGTTCCACACAGCATTTATCGGCCCAGCGCCGTGCAGGTTATGAGAACATTCTTCTCGCCACAGAAAATCTTTCTATCCGTCCTCACTCTGCCCTTGATCCTCTGCTCTCATGCACCTGCTTTCCTTGTCTGACTCACACACTTCTTCCTCTTTTGACTTGCATGACTGCACTTCTCGCCTGGCCGCTGAAACCTCTATTCGCCCGGACGTCCTGTCCACCCCCCTTTCTAGTGGTCTTTCCTTCTATGTGGATGGCTCTTGCTCTAAGCCTTCTGACGGCACTTTCCTTTGTGGTTACGCTGTCTGCTCCCCTCCCATATTCCTATAGCAAGAGTCTGAGACAGAGGTCCCTGTACCCTTGCAACAGACCAGCAGAGCACTTCAAAAGGCCCTGGCTTCACAAAAAGTGTCCACAGTGAGACATTCTTCTTAAGGAGAACTCATAAGCAGCTCTCTGCTCAGTCAGTTCAATGCTTGTGTCTTTTGGTGTTCAGGTAACCACAGCACATACTGTTCTCTTCAGTTCAGTGTTTTTAGAATTTGGTCCATCTCGAGTTAAAGCTCTCAGTATTAGTCTTATTAAAAAAGGGCCAAGTTGGAAAACTTGTCACTTTATTTAGTTTACTTAGTGGAAGAGAAAAGTAAAAAAACCAAGGAAACAAAAGAAAGAATTAAATTAAAGAACAATATTTTTGGTTTTTAAAAGACAATCAAAATTTGGTTCTCTCTTCTGTTTGTCCTTTGATTATCCTCAAGAATAAGACGGCTATAAATTCATCCTCTTTTCATGTTGTTAAATTAATGTATTTTAAACCCCTACTGCTCTGCACTTGAATCCATCCCTGGCTGGTGGTTTTCCCTTTAGCATTCTGGTCTCCCAATGAGGAGAATGCCTGTTCAGTTGTCACACAGGGCAAGACAGGCCCCTATTACACACTTTGGCTATGTTCAGACTGACAGGTCCAAATCAGATGAATCTCAATCTGGATGCTCTTGCTGCTCAAATTGTATTGTCTTTTATGTCACTCACAATGCAACAAACACCAGTGATGTCCATTCCACAGTGATAGAAGTGCACATCCATCTCACCTGCATCTGCGTTTGAAATCCACATCACCAGCATAGCTATGTAGCTACTACAACAATGCATGAAGATAGGTTGGTGATGTCTCCAAACTCAAACCTGATCTGATTACTTACAAATAACAGTGTGGACAGTCATTTTTACAGATCTGATTGAAGAAAAAAATCCACCTTGCAAATGGACAGGCAGACAAGCACAGACAGGAATGAGGGCGGCAAATAATAAATGTTCACTAGCAAAAAAAGGGAAAAGCAACAGCATTGCCACAGGACTGAGAACAAGGCCAGAGCAAGAACACTGCAATCAAGAATTCAGTACCTTGATCAAAAGCACATTTTAAGATCAGAAAGTTATGTAAGAGGAAAGTGGTGTCCTGCCAAAAATGGCTTTGAATTTAGCTTGGGTTCTCACAATAGGACAAAACATTATTAGATGATTATGCCTGTCACACTTCTTCTTTGCAGTCTTTTGGTCAGAGTTCCTCCTCTGGGCAGGGCTTTCAGTACCCAGTAGCTAATAGCCTAGCCTTAATATCTGCTGTACAGGTCATATATCAGTAACCATTTTGCAGTGCATAAATAGTTTCCCACTGTTTCTCTTCTGGTTAACCACAGGGTTGTGTCCTGTCTCATCTCCTGTACATCCTTTGCACATATGATTATAGCAGTCAGTAACAGCAGAATACACTTACATTTGCAGATAAGACTGTAATTGATTGCTATAGGATGAGGAGACTGAACATTGGCCTGTGGCTTGTTCTGGGCCTGAACTTCAGCAGACCTACCCCTCCTCCTAGCACAGTAACTCCCTGCTCTGCCTTCACTTGGCACAATCTGCACTTCCTCCTTTGTCTCTCGCTTCTGTCCTATCTTTCCCCACCCTGCCTTATTTTATTTTCTCTCCAAGGATACAGTTACAGATACTTAACTTGCTTCACCCTCATCTGCAATTAGCCTTCTGAATTGTCTCTCCTCTAGGCCAGCAAGATTCCCCCTGGCTTACAGGTGTCCTGCACAGGTACCAGCAATAGCTGAGTAAGGATGAGAGAAAATAAAAGAAATCCCATCTTGTCTCAGATCTTAGCTGCTACCAATCTCTGTCTAAGTTCTAACTTGAAGTAACTGCAGCGGTTCCCCCAGTTCCCCCATGCTTCTTTTAAACAAAAATAAATAAATAAATAGGAGGCTATAGGTTACTTGGAAGGGCGAATAAAACCATGTTCTTGGTGTATGGCACAATCAAATGTTCTGTGGGAGAGAAGTTCCTCAGGACTCTCAACTGAAATGGATCTCTTGTCCTGTAAGATCCAGCCAGATAGCCAAAGAGTTAAGTTGTTCCAGAGACAGTGCACCGTCCTTAAAGGCTAGTTCTATAAGAATGTCTGCATTTAGTCCATGAAAGGCAGCAGTAAAGTATTAATTTGAAAAAAAAAAACAGTTCTATGAAGTCACAAAAAAATAGAAAGAAAGACTAAGAATACATATTGATTTCTTCTGTTTCCCATGTACATATATAATTAAATAAAAGGTAAAAACTGTTAAAATAATTAAAGATAGCATACATATGGGACAAAAAGTCAGAGGTAGGGCCTGGTAGCTCTTCTCATGAATGATATGAAATTAATAATGCTTTTTTGTGTCAGTACTCTGAACACTGTTTAAGCAGTGTGCAATACATTTCACATTTCTATTTAATTTACATTTGTATTTATTTACATTTTGCATTTGCTCTTACAATTTGACATCAGTATTGCAATGGAAATAATCATCAAGTTCTGGGATTGTTAGGGTGTTCTTTATTCTATTCTGAGCACAGCTGCATTTTTGACGAACTGTTCCCAACAATTTTACCTAATAAAATAATTTTGACTGCTTTTCTAAACCACATGTAGAAGAATGCATATATAATAGGATTACACGCTGAATTTGAATAAGCAATCCAATTAAGAACATCAAAAAGTTGTGGTGGACCACTGTAATTATAAAATGTTACAATGAGTATGTAGATGGAAAATGGTGTCCAAAATGACATAAACGCTCCCATGACAATGGCTAAAGTCTTAGTTGCTTTTCTCTCTGTCTTATTAATAGTAGGCTGACCTCTGGATTTATTTACTTGAGAGAGAGCATTGTGGACTAATCGTGATTGCCTCTGTGCAACAAGATATATTTTCAGATATATGCTTAGCATGATAACAATAGGAAGGTAAAAAGAAACCAATGAAAGCACTAAACCTATCATGGGCTCTATCACCAACACACAGGCTCCCTCACAAAACACATCACTGTTAGCCTCTATGTCTTGAACATTTAGCTCTGAAAATATAAATCCTCCAGCAACAGCAGCAACACTCCAACAAACAGTGATCATGAACAGAGCAGTAACAGGAGTCATTTTACTGTGGTACTTTAGGGGATGACATACTGCATAATATCGCTCAACAGAGATAAATACAAGGTTTAACAGGGAGGCATTACACAACATAATATCCAAGCTGCTGTGTATTTTACAGAACATGGTTCCCAAATACCAGCAAGTCTCCACAGAGCGCATCATGCTAGGAGGCATCACAATCCCTCCTACAAGCAGGTCAGCTACAGCCAGAGACAGAGTGAGGTAGTTAGTTGGTGTGTGCAGCTGCTTGAAATGAGTGATGGCTATGATCACCACAAGATTTCCAAACAATGTAAGAAGTACAATAACACTAATGACAAAATAAGACACAATTCTCACAGCCAGTGGATAGACATTCTGCTGACAAGAGTTAGGATGATGTTCAAAACAAAGTGAAGTGTTTCCCATGTTCCCATTTTGGTTTACAGTAATTTCCATCATGCTTTTCTTTTCTGTAAAGTAATTTCATAACAATAAATAAATCACAGAAAATGAATGAATTATATATGACAGCAATGAAAGAAGACAAATCTCCAAATGATCTGCTTCAAATAACAAGAAATTATTTTTATACTCTTGAAAAATCCATTTTCTAAATGTTGCACATACCTGATAATTTCAAACTCATAAACAGTTTAACAAGAATACTTTGTAACCATGCTATAATTAAGAATAGATCAAAACAACTCATTATACCTTTCCAGTTTTACCTCTTCCCGTAGAGCTAGGGGGCAAAGCCAGCACTGGCAAATGAGCAACTGTCTTTTATAGGCTTACAGGCTTGTACTAGGAGCATCCCCATGTTGAATCACTCCCCTTTCCTGATCGCTTGATACTTGATACCCGACAGGTAACAAACCATAAATCAACATAAGTTCATCACTAATTTAGCACTTTTTTGGTGGGCATCAGGCTATGAATATATGTGAGATACAGGACTGCAGTTATCTAGGAATGTCTGGGAGTGAATATTAGTGGATATTTCATGCAGAACTGGGTTAAAGGATGATACAAAAACCATTTGCATTTTATAAGTTATACTACAAAAGGGCTATTTTTGGTTGTTTTTCACATTCATTCAAAACACTTGTGTATGCACTTGGGATTTATTGTGGATTTTAGGAGAGGCATGGTAAAGCAGATTTGTTTGTTCCTTCCTATTTCGTACAGGGATTGACTGATGAATGCTATGTGTGATGTTAATAGAACCGACAGACAGACAAACCACAGACAGGGTTAGTAGAGCTCAGAGACGTTTATTACAAACTCAAAATAGAGAGTTTAATGAGAATAGGCTGAAGCCTGAAAATGGGTGCAAGCTTTTTGGTGTGTAGAAGACCCATGGCAGTCCCATGGGGAAGAGCTCAGAGCATGGAGGATGAGAACAGCCGGCTTGAGTCTACTCAAGTCTGTTGTCGAGCCTGGTTTTTGAGAGAGAGAGGGAAAAGAAGCAGTTAGAGCTTCTCCCGCTCCCTTGGCATTGCAGCTGCGGTCTTCATCACCTGTCAAAGGTGTATAATCAGTCAGACCCCCCCTGTTTATTTTGGGCTTTTCAGCACCCTGGTGAACGCTTTGGAGCACTGTCGTGGCTCGTCTGTCAATTTCCACCATGGGCCTTGCTTCCGCCTTCACAGTGAATTACCCAATATCTCTCAAGTTTTTTGTGCTCCTCAGTAGACAGATAGGTTTTCTATAAAAGAGTGACAGCTGCCGTTTTCTTTTTCAAAACTATAAGAATTCTTTTGATCTAGGCCTGTGACGTTAATTATTACATTGTGTGTTAGTCATATTCAATTTGTGAATTTTATTGTATTGTAAAGAGAAAAAAAATGAGTTAAGTAATGATTTGTTGGATCCTGAATCTAACCATTTGGATAGCATTTCACACACAAAGACCAGAAGGGGATGCCTGCCCTCAGCACACTCTTTGAGACTGAACAGCCGAATATTCTTACTTCACCCATGTTTCTCAAGGTTGTCCGACATCTCTTCTAGGCATGCAATCCGCTTTGTAGCTGAAGCTTAGGCCAAATGTGTTGTGTCTAGCTTTTCTTCTGCTGTATATATACACCTCTATTCCTCTTGTTCCTTGGCTAGCATTACGTGGGCTCTTTGTCCTTGGTTCATGGTCCCAGTTTGTGCTCTCATGCTCTCAGTTTGTGTTGTCAGTTCCATGTTTCTAACTCTCTAAATTATGTTTGAGTTAACAGTGTTCGGTTTTCTCTGCTCATGTTTTCTTTGTATTTATATATAGTTCATGTTCACAGTAGTCAGTATAGTCTTGTTTTCTGTTATATTCAAGGATATACACACCATTTATTTTCCTGCTTGTCCTCTGCATGTTCTGTATAAAGTTTATAACAAAGGATACTTGTGCCTGTACCATCCCCTCATCTGCCTCGGCAACCCCAGCTTTACAGAATGCCAGCCCACTAACTGGTACAGCAAGCAAAACAACTCAGAAACCCAGCACCAGCTTACAGGATTAATATTGTGTTTTGGCCCAGTTCAGGGCCCAATGTGAATCAGGAGTTTTCACTCACCCAACTAAATAATTGAATTCAGGTGTTCCAGTCACTTCCACGGCCACAGGTGTATAAAGCCAAGCCACTAGTCCTGCAGATTGCTTCTACAGACATTAGTGAAAGAATGGGTCGCTCTCAGGAGCTCAATGAATTCCAGCGTGGTACCGTAATAGGACGCCACCTGTGCAGCAAGTCCAGTCGTGAAATTTCCTCACTACTAAATATTCCACAGTCAATTGTCAGTAGGATTATAACAAAGTGGAAGTGACTGTATCAACAGCAACTGCAGTGGTCACCAACTTTTGCAGAGTCAATCATTACAGACCACCAAACTTCATGTGACCTTCAGATTAGCTCAAGAACAGCGCAGAGGGCTTCATGGAATGGGTTTCCATGGCCGAGCAGCTGCATCCAAACCTTACATCACCAAACGCAATGCAAAGTGTCAAATGCAGTGGTGTAAAGCGCCGCCACTGGACTCTAGAGCAGTGGAGACGTGTTCTCTGGAGTGAGAAATCACGCTTCTCCATTCTTCTCAGTTTGAGTCTGGGTTTGTTGCTTGCCTGGAGAAAGCATTTGTCTGACTGCATTGTGCCAAGTGTAAAGTGTCGATTATGGTGTGGGGTTGTTTTTCGGGGAGTTGGACTCGGCCTTAGTTCCAGTGAAAGCAACTCTTAATGCTTCAGCAGACCAAGAGATTTTGGACAATTTCATGCACCAACTTTGTAGCAACAGTTTGGGGATGGCCCCTTCCTGTTCCAACTGCATAACAGTGTACAAAGCAGGTCCATAAAGACATGGATGAGCAAGTTTAATGTGTAAGAACTTGACTGGCCTGCACAGAGTCTGGACCTCAACCTGACAGAACACATTTGTGATGAATTGGAGCAGAGACTGTGAGCCAGGCCTTCTCGTCCAACATCATTGTCTGACCTCACAAATGCGCTTCTGAAAGAATGGTCAAAAATTCCCGTAAACACTCCTAACCCTTGTGGAAAGCCTTCCCAGAAGAGTTGAAGCTGTTATCACTACAAAGGGTGGGCCGACATCATCCATCCATCCATCCATTTTCCAAGCCGCTTCTCCGTCAGGGTCGCGGGGGGGTGCTGGAGCCTATCCCAGCAGTCTTCGGGCGAAAGGCACGATACACCCTGGACAGGTCGCCAGTCCATCACAGGGCAGACACACAGACACAGACAGCCACTCACACACTCACACCTAGGGGCAATTTAGCATGTCCAATCGGCCTGACTGCATGTCTTTGGACTGTGGGAGGAAACCGGAGAACCCGGAGGAAACCCACGCAGACACGGGGAGAACATGCAAACTCCACACAGAGAGGACCCTGGTCACCCGGCCGGGGAATCGAACCCAGGCCCTCCTCGCTGTGAGGCGACAGCGCTACCCACCACGCCACCGTGCCGCCCGGGCCGACATCATATGAAACCCTATCTGTGAATGCAGATGAGTGAATACTTTTGGCAATATAGTGTATATAAAATGTCACAGTCACACTGCTTCACCCAACAGCAAGATAAGTGATTTGCTCATGGGGGTGAAGAATGTTGGAAGAGGGTTGTTAGGCTCTAGCCACCATGTTGAAGACTGCCCGAGAATTAATGACTACCACACAGAGGGCTTGGAGTTACCCCCCTGGGACATTTTGGATTTTTTATTCAATGCCCCTCTGGTGCTACCCTGTGCTCTGGAGAGCATGAATGGCAGCTGCCTTGCCTGCCACCAAGGACATTGCAGTAGGCCCATCTGCACCCCAAGTCAGTGCAGTTCAGCTTATGTCTGCACTCTGGTTCCCTGACCATCCGGCAGCCTCAGCATCTCCTGACCAGCCCACAGCATGTGAGTCTCCTGACCTGCTCGTGGCTTTCGAGTCTCCTGACCTGCCCATGGCTTCCAAGTCTCCTCACCTGCTGGCTTCCGAATCTCCTGATCTGCCAGAGGTCTCAGCATCTCCTGACCTGCCTGTAGTCTCTGTGTCTCCAGTCCCTGTTCCTGCCCCCTGGGCCTCTCCAGTCCCTGTTTCTGCACCCCGGCCTCTCTGGCTCCTGTTCCTGTGCCTCAGACCTCTCCAACTCCTGTTCCTTGCCTGTGGGCTGTTCCATTTCCTTCCTAAAAATATTTCAAACTCTGATTAATACACGCTGGTAGTATTTCTAAGACAAGAAAATAGGAAAGAGACAAGGAAATATAGACAACTGAAATATGTAAGATTATTAAGATATCAGAGCACTAGAAACAGCAAGTAAACATTGCCTGATTACATTTATTTCAAGTATTTTAGTAACACCTGTATTAGCCAGCAATATTAAGCACAATGACATTTTATTATTTAGGCATTGTAGCTACATTGGTCGGTGTTTCTCCACACCAAACATGTCAAACCATGTTTTTAGGCAGCTCACTTTGTACACAGGGGAAACATTCATGGTGAAATGGGAATGGTCAAATAGTGTTAAGGCAGTGGAGTGTGACAACACTGAGTAGGATTATTGCTGCTGTTGAGTTTATCCCAAGGAGGATTATGAGACCATGGCCTTTGAAGCGCTTGAGTTCCCACATGCCACACAATATGCTGAAGCCTGTAGAGCTTGATATTCCTGAGCCTCAGCCCACCCACCACTTCCTGACTGTTGCTGAGGCTGCAGTGCTCTCAGGAATGGATGGGGAATATGGCCCAGAAATGGCCGCCTGCCCTGCACGCCCTAGTCTGGTTCTTTCCTCTTCCTCCAGCCTAGACATCTCCACTCTCTCCCTCCTCACTTTCCTGGATGAGCCAGGGTTGCCAAAGCCCTGCCCACTCCCGGCCTCCACCTGTCCCAGAGCCTGGTTTTGTCTTTCCCAGCTGTGGGCCTGGTTCGCAGGGTGGAGGAGGAGGCTCTGGGTAGTGTGGACCTGACAGGGGACGAGGACTTCCCCTGGCCCTCATGGGCACAATCTCCTAATGCATGGCTGCAGAATCTTCTTCTCCTGCAAAAGCCTGCAGGGATAAAGGACTTCTATTACATTGATCACATCACCTGGCATCACAGAGTATGTCAGGAACTCTCTTACAGAGTGCTCTTGGGAGTGCCCTGGAGCTGCTGTCTGGGTTTTCCATGTGCTCTGCAGCTTCCCTGCCTCTCTTCCCCCACCTCCCCTGCTTGGGCCCAACCTCCAGACCTCATCTTACCTTTGACCCTGGTGGCTGTGCTCTAAGGGAGGACTGTGGTGGTGGAGAGATGGAGACCACTCACCCTCACAGATGTCCCACATTCGATGCTCAGCCACATCTCTTCTCCACATGCCCCCACCACCCAATCCAGGCTGGGCAGCCATCTGGCCGATAAGTGCCAAGTCCCAAGGTGCCAATTTTTGGCTTATGTACAGCACAGGGTGATCCTCCCCCTCCACCACCTGGGCCCCAGCCCTCTGTCTGACGCACCGGTCTACAAAACAAAAGGGAGAGCAAAGTCAGGCGAATGCAGCAGTGGTCCCCACAGAGATTTGCCTTAATGTGGTTCACAGACTGTTGGTACTGCTCCATCCACTGGACTGGATCTGGTGCTTCCTTTTTACTGAGATCAGTCAGCAGGCTGGTGACATCCGAATATTTAGAGATGAACCTACGATAATAGCCAGCCAGCCCCAGGAACTGTCACACCTCCTTTTTGGTCTTGGGTCTCGGACAATCGCTGCTGTCTTATCAATTTGGGGACGCACCTGTCCGTGACCCAAGTGCAAGCCCAGATACCATACCTCCATCTGTCGAATCGCACACTTCTTTGGGTTAGCCGCAAGGCCATCCCATCTCAACGATCTCAAAACCGCCCTCAGATGCTGCTGTCAATCATTGCTATATACGATAATGTCATCTAAATAGGCAGTGGCATAAGCACTGTAGGGGCAGAGAACTCTATCCATGAGTCACTGGAACATGGCTGGTGCTCTGAATAATGCAAAAGGGAGGGTGATGCATTGGTGTAACCCAAACAGGATGGAGAAAGCCGTTTTGTCTTCCGATACTGGAGTCAAGAGGATATGCCAGTAGCCCTTAATTAAATCCAGTGTCAAGTAAAAACGAGCAGCACCTAACCAATCGAGCAGTTCATCAATTTGTGGCATTGGATAGGCACAGAATTTAGACACCGCATTGACTTTCCTGTAGTCCACACAGAAACAAACAATCCCGTCAGGCTTGGGAGCAAGCACCATGGGGCTGCTTCAATCACTGTGGCACTCCTCGATTACCCCCATGTTGAGCACGGCCTTAATTTAATCCTGAACCACCTTTTTTGTGCTCAGGCAGATGCTAAAGCCAGCTGCATACAACCTCGCCAGGAGGAGTTTTAATGTGGTGCTCTATGAGATCAGTACGGCCAGGCAGAGTCAAAAACAGGGAGACAGGGAGAGCTGGACCGAGTGTGATTAATTTTGGTTGGGTCCTCTGGCCCCAACTCAGCTCTCTTTGGAACCATGGTAACCAGAGTAACAGGGACCAACTCCCTCCAAAGTTTGATGAGATTGAGGTGGTATACCTGGAGTGCCCCACCTTTGTCTGTTTGTCTGACCTCATAGTCAACTTCTCCCACTCGCCGTGTGACCTCAAAGGGTCCTTGCCACTTGGCGAGGAATTTGGAGCTCGATATTGGGAGTATAACGAGTACCTTGTCTCCCAGTGAAAGCCTACGTAGCCGAGTGCCCATGTTGTAGGTACAGCTCTGACATTCTTAACCCTGGAGCAAATTCTCCTGAGTTAAGTGCCCTAGTACTTGCAGTTTTGCTCTCAGGTCAAGAACGTACTGAATTTCATTTTTGCTGGTTGAAGGTCCCTCCTCCCAGTACTCTTTTAATGACGTCTGGGACACCCCTGGGTCTCCTCGCATACAATAATTCAAAAGGAGAAAACCCCAAGGAGTCTTGCGGGACTTCTCTCCCTGCAAACAACAGGGGTTCTAGCCACTTATCCCAATTTCTAGCATCCTTGTGAATGAACTTTCGAATCATGTTTTTAAGGGTTTGGTTAAAGCATTCGACCAATCTATCCTTTTGGGGGTGGTAAACACTGGTACAATCGATTTAACCCTCAACAATTCGTACAATTCGCGTAAAGTGTGTGACATGAACATTGTGCACTGATCAGTCAGGATCTCTTTCGGGATCCTGACTCAGGAGATTACTTTGAAGAGTGCCTCTGCAACAGTACGTGCTGATATGTTGCAAAGAAGCACCGACTCTGGATATCGCGTTGCCTAATCTACTAAGACCAATACAAAGCGATACCCATGTGAGTTTCAATCCAATGGTCCGACGAGGTCCATAACAATTCTCTCGAAGGGGATCTTGATTAATGGGAGGGGCCACAAAGGCTCTTTTGGCATGGCCGGAGGGTTTACAAGCTGGCCAGTAGAAATGGACCATTAGGCAATTCAGTGTCTTCTCTTGACCCAAGTGTCTTGCCATCGGATTATTATGAGCAGCATGGAATAACTACGGCTTTTTGGTACTAAAAGCTGGGTTGACATTTGTCACTCTGTATAATCTATCTTTAATAAGCGAAAAATGGGGGTATGACAGAGCCCATCTTGGCTCGAGCAACTGACCATCAATAACTTTCACTTCATCATCATGTGACTGCTCCACAGAGAAATCCCCAAGGGGAACCAGGAGGGTAACCCTGGGAGGTGTGGCCACATTGTCAGGTTCAGCCCCACCCCCTGAGGCCCCATCTCCCACCTCCCTTTACTCAGGAGCTGTCAGGGACAGACATGGAAGCCCACCTGCCTCGAGCATGCACATAATTTTCATGCCCCCTTCCTTATAGTACTGCGGGACCCATCATCTAACGAAGTTTTCACTAACCCACCGAACTGCGGCCAATTTGTCCCCAAAATCATAAGATGGGTAAGGCAAGGACTAACAGCCCCCTTCATGCTATGCCTTTTCCCCCAAAATTGTGTACATCCCCGTGGAGGCATTGCAACTTCACCCTACATGCCCTCCAATGTCATGTGTCCTGAATCAAGCATTGGCGAATCATGGTTTGATTACACCCAGAATCAAAGAAGGCTTGATATGTACCCCCTTGAATATTCACGTATGTGGTACGCTCCAGCCTGATTAGGGGAGGTCGGAGGCAATGTGGGGACCCAGACCAATGTCCCGACCTCCATGTGGTGACACAGATCCTGGAAGTGTCTGGGCTCCCCACAGTGCCAACAGAGAGCGAGGTAAGAATTTGGGGACTAGATGTCACACTGACATCTTCATGAGTAGACACAGCCTCAGTGACAAGTTTGCAAGTAGGTGGGAACTGGGTGGCAGAGCTCAGTACTTGTGTCCCACATTTGTGCCTCTCGTGGCTCTCACCCATTTGGCAATGTTTTTGATTCATGCCTTCCCACTGGCTCTTATGGCAGTCATCAATGACGGGTGCATGGCACAGTTATGTCATCAGCTCTAGTGGTGTATCCATGGGCAACCACAAAGTTTAACTGGCCCAAGCAGGATTCTGTATATATATATATATATATATATATATATATATATATATATATATATATATATATATTTTTTTTTTTTTTTTTTTTTTCTAGGTTTTACCAATGTCTATAGACATTTCATTGGTAATTTTAACAATATTGCTGCACCCTTTGCTCTATTGAAAGGATTTCAGACTATTAAGACTTGTCAATCAAGTGTATAAATATCTTGGCATACCTGAGGACATTCTTTGTTATCAGGGTTCCCAATTTACATATCAAGTGTGGGCAACACATTGGTGTATGTGTAATTTTGACATCAGGATATTACTCCCAATCCAGTGGACAGTGTAAGAGGGTGAACCAAGAGTTTGGAAAAGTTTTGAGAATTTTGTCATAACAACAAATTGACTGAATTGCCCAAAATACTTTAATTAGTTTGACGACTGGTATCACTCCCTCTCAATGTTGTTCAGGCTTTCAATCTCCAGTGGCAATTGTCCAATCTTGGACTGCTATGGTTTCTGATGTCCCTGCAGTGGATGCATGGATGCAACACAATGAAAAAGTTTGGGAAGACACTAATCAATGCATTAAGGCAGCTGTGCACAGACATAAGGGGCAGGCCAATCATCATTAGGGAGAGATTCCCCAGCCTGAAGATCAGGTTTGGCTTTCCACTAGAGACTTTAGGTTTGCAAAGGGGAGCAGGCAGCTTATATGTTGGCCATTTAAGATTCTCAAGAAAATCAATGCTGTAACATGATTGCCTGATTTGACTTCATGATATTGGGTTTCTCAATATTTTCATGTCTCCCTTCTTAAGCCAGCTGTTCCAGATCCATTAGATGAGGCCAAGCCTGATGTCTCACCGCCCTTAGGATGGTGATGGACAGAGTCCCAGTGTATGCTATTTAACAGTTACTGGACTCAAGAAGCAGCAGAGGTGTTCTGCAATATCTCACAAACTGAGAAGGATACGGACCAGAGGAATAGTTCTGGATCTCCTGGATTCAGGATTGTTGGCTAATTTTCACAATCAGCGCCCAGAGCGGCCTGCTTCTTGCCCTAGAGGTTTGACTAGGAGGGATAGTTCTGGTCCTGATTCTGGTTGGCTCCATAATCATCCGGAGAATGCCCCATCGGTCCAGTGCGACAATAGCTCCAGGGTTGCTCCTGTTCCTTCCTCTGGTTGCATGTGTGATGGTTGTTGCAGTTGTCCTCATTCCGCAGCTGTCTCAGACTCCTTGGGGGGTACTGTCACGAATCCCTCAGACCCTACATCCTTCCAAAAACAATGTTTTTCCCGTGGATTTAGACATCACCTTTTACCTTCTCCCTTTTGTATTTGTCTGCTTGAATTAATGCTTGTTATATGTTGTCTCTGCTCTTTTCTGGTTCTGAACCATGCCTGTTTCTCAACAATGTCTGTAGATTATTCTCACAACAGTGTAATTTCTTTAAGTGAGAGTGTCTGACTGAATCTGCCTCAGTTTATTTGAAATATAGTTTGGAAAACTAAACACAATTTAGTTATATTCAGAGGACAGTAAATTTATACTGCTATACAAGCTGCACACTGACTAAGTTATATCCAAATTTCATTTCTATAGCACTGTCCCATGAAAAGATAGAACAAAATATTTGCAGAAATGTGAGCGGTGTACTCACTTTTGTGAGATACTGTATCAGCTGATGATGAAGATGAGAGAGGCTGGTCCTTCTACATCTTCGCCCTCTGGTGAGCACATCTATGGACCCTGTCCAGTGTGCCTATCAACCTGGCATTGGAGTGGACGATGCAGCAATCTACCTTCTACACATCTCTTTCTCGCTGAAGAAGAGTGCCTGGGAGCACTGTGAGAATCATACTCTTTGATTTCTTCAGCACCACAGAGCCTAAACTCCTGAGGGACGAGCTGGAGAACACATGGGTGGATCACCACCTATACAATTGGATTCTGGACTATCTCACCAACAGACCACAGTATGGGATGGTATGTGTGTATGACACAGGGGCCTCGCAGGGAAAAGTCCTGACACCATTCCTCTTCATACTGTACACTGCAGACTTCATGTACATCTCACCAAATCATCGGACTCATTACAGATGAGGATGACAGAGAGCACAGAAAACTGACCCAGGACTTTGTGGACTGATGTCTGAAGAACCATCTCCTGATCAGTGCAGGGAAAACCAAAGAGATGGTGGTGAATTTTTGCAGACACAGTCACCTCCCTCCACCAGTGAACATTCAGGGAACGGACACTGAGAGAGTGGACTCATAATTACCTGTTTATTTTTACCTCAACAACAGACTGGACTGGTCAGAAAACAAGAGTGCACTTCATAGGAAAGGCCAGAATAGACTCTACCTGCTTAGGAGACTGAAGTCATTTGGAGTGCAGGGGGCACTCCTGAGGACCTTCGGCGACATCATTGTGGCATCAGCCATCTTTTATGGAGTGGTCAGCTGGGGCAGGAGCATCGCAACTGCAGTCAGTATGTGACTTGATAGGACACATTAAGAGGACTATCTCTGTCCTGGAAAGCCTCCTAGACCCAGTGCAGATGGTGGGAGACAGGAGGATGTTAGTCAGACAATCATCCATGCTGGAGAACAGCTCCCACCCCATGCATGAGACTCTGGCAGCACCGGGCAGTTCCTTCAGTGACCAGTTGCTTCACGCCAAGAGTGTGAAGGAGCGTTATCACAGGTCCTTCCTTCCTGCTGCTGTTAGACTGTACAAACAGCACTGCTCCCAGTAGAACTCTCCTCCACCTCACATACTTACAGAACATTAACTGTGGATATCATCACCACTAATTGTGTGCATTATAATGTGCAACAAATTTTAATTGTCTCTATAGTTTAAAGAGTTGATATTGTTAACTCCTCAACATCCCATGTGTAATATACATCAGTACCCTATGTGAAATTCAGGAAAAAGTTGCTACTGTAACACTCAGAATTTCCTTAATTTCATTATGGGACTAATAAAGGGTTATCTTGTCTTGTCTTGTCTTATCTTATTTTATCTTATCTTATCTTATAGTAAATGCATTATATCACAATTTTCTGCATTTCTGTATAAAATTCTGTATTTTTCTTTCTAGGTATCAGCATTGGTTTTTGTTGCTAGCAGAGTCTGAGTTCAAGGGCAGTTTGGACCTTGAACTATTTGTACAAGTTAAGATACATTATCTGAATGGACAAAAAAAGCATACACTTGCCTGCTAAATACCGTAAATGTAAATGCAGGACTTTATGCACTGATACAAATTTGAAACCAAACATCACAAAAATGGACATGACAATTAGATTTCATAGACTGAAAAAAAAGATGCAAATTCTCTGATATCTACATTAATATAATTGTAACATTCCAAACACAGTCAGAAGCTCACAGATAAAACAGTGTTATTAAGATACCCTTATTAGTCCCACAATGGGGAAATTTCACCTCCGCATTTAACCCATCTGTGAAGTGAAACACCACATACACTCTAGTGAGCACACACACACACACTAGGGGGCAGTGAGCACACTTGCCCAGAGCGGTGGGCAGCCCAATCCGCAGCGCTCGGGGAGCAGTTGGGGTTAGGTGTCTTGCTCAAGGACACCTCAGTCATGTGCTGTCGGCTCTGGGGATCGAACCGGCGACCTTCCGGTCACAAGGGTGGATCCCTAACCTCCAGCCCACGACTGCTCCTGTTATGGCGAAAGGCCTGACAGTAATCATTTTTTATTCCAACTGTAATAAATCATTTTTTAAATAAACATTTATGGTTTTAATCACCTGGATGTGTCATTCATAATTTGCATTGTAAGTATATGTGTAATGTTTATTGTGTATAAATCTATGCATCTATGCTTTCATGATTGCTCATTTTGTTGGCTTCATATGTGTGTTTCCATTTTGCTAATTTACCTGTGCTTCTTTAAAGGCCTCCTTTACCATTTACCATAGCTTGTTTTTCACCTTAATGCATAACTTTACTTTCAATTGAATCTAGTTCTCCTGCACTGCATGACATTGGAACATCAGGAGTCCCCTTCCACCACATACTAAACTGGTAGGTGAGTATAGATCCACTTTTTAAAATTTTATAACCAAAAATGTAAAAATGTATAACTGTTAAAGACTGAAACTTTCTTGTTGCTAAAAAAAAAAAAAAGAAATTCAAGAAAAAGGTGAAAATTTTAATTCACAAAATTGTTTTATATGATTTACACATTTAGACATTTGTCTGAAAAAAAAGTTATAAATATAAACTTTGCAATGAATGTAAATGGTAATAAAATGAATTCTGTTCATGAAATTAGTGATATTAGGTTTGAATCAATGTATGAGATTAAGCTCAGCATTTAACTTTTTTTTCTTTTGGCAAAACTATTATTACTGTAAATCTATTTCCAAAATCTCTTTGGAATGCACTGCCTTTTCACTCACTCATAAGCACAGATTACGCTGCATTTAATTGGCTCTTACCCTTTGCAAACAAGTTTCTCTGGTTTGAATCATAAAGCTTCATTTAATGCATTTGAATGAATGTATGTATTTGAATTAAAGCAGCACTTATGAGAGCCAACCATGTCACACAGACAGTTATTAATCTGTTAATCAAGACCTTCATGAGTTGAAAATGTGCCGTGCAGGTTGACAACAGGATTGAAGCTCCGAAGCACAGCTGTAAAAGTGTAAATACAATAAAAATTGTTCTGTGTAGTAACAGTAAAGAAAAAGACTAATTGAAGACTTCGGTTTCCCATGTAAACAAAGAAATAAAAAATGGTGTTAAAAAGATAACACAAAGATGGGACAAACATCAGAGCTGAGGCTGCCAGCTCTTCTTAAAAAGATGATGTGGTGTCAAAGGATATGCAGTTATCAATGCTTGTACATATCAGTAGTTTAAAAACTGTAAACACTGCTTAAGCAGTGTGCAGTACATTTCATATTTATATTTATTGCATTTTGCAGATGTTCTTATGCAGAGCAAAGTTTTAATAATTTTACAGCAGTACTACACTGGAAATAATCATCAAGTTCTGGTGATTTTTAGGGTGTTCTTTATTCTACTCTGATCACAGCTTTGTTTTTGAGGAACTGATCCTGAAGATTTTACCTAATAAAATTATTTTGACTGCTTTTCTAAACCACATGTAGAAGAATGCATATATAACTGGATTACAAGCTGAATTTGAATAAGCAATCCAACGAAAAACATCAAAAAGTTGTGGTGGACCACTGGAACTATAATATGTTATTACGAGTATGTAGATGGAAAATGGTGCCCAAAATGACATAAACGCTCCCATGACAATGGCTAAAGTCTTAGTTGCTTTTCTCTCTTTCTTATTAATAGTAGGCTGACCTCTGGATTTATTTACTTGAGAGAGAGCATTGTGGACTAATCGTGATTGCCTCTGTGCAACAAGATATATTTTCAGATATATGCTTAGCATGACAATGATGGGAAGGTAAAAAGAAGCCAATGAAAGCGCTAAATGTATCATGGGCTCCATCACCACCACACAGGCTCCCTCACAAAACACATCACTGTTAGCCTCTATGTCTTGAACACTTAGCTCAGGAAATATAAATCCCCCAGCAACAGCAACACTCCAACATACAGTGATCATGAACAGAGCAGTATTAGGGGTCATTTTACTGTGGTACATTAGGGGGTGACATACTGCATAATATCGCTCAACAGAGATAAATACAAGGTTTAACAGGGAGGCATTACACAACATAAAGTTAAGGCTGGTGTGTATTTTACAAAATAAAGTCCCAAAATACCAGCAAGTCTCCACAGAGCGTATCATGCTGGCAGGCATCACAGCCCCTCCTACAAGCAGGTCAGCTACAGCCAGAGACAGAGTGAGGTAGTTAGTTGGTGTGTGCAGCTGCTTGAAATGAGTTATGGCTATGATCACCACAAGATTTCCAAACAATGTAAGAAGTACAATAACACTAATGACAAAATAAGACACAATTCTCACAGCCAGTGGATAGACATTCTGCTGACAAGAGTTAGGATGATGTTCAAAACAAAGAGAAGTGTTTCCCATGTTCCCATTTTGACTTAGAGTAACATCCATCATGCTTTTCCTTCTTCTGTAAAGAAATTTCATAACTATAAATAATGACTAAAAAATCAATTCTTTATGACAACCATAAAAGAAAAAACCCAAATGATTTGCTATAAATAATATGCAAATATTTTTATACTTTTGAAATATTTTCTAAATGTTGCTCCTTCTTGAGAAATTCAAACTCATAAATGGTTTAGCAAGTATACTATTTAAGAATGCTACAATTAAGAATTGAACAAAAACAGTATGCCTTTTATTTTAAGTTTAACCTCTGCCTGTCGAGATGATTGGGCAAAGGCAGCACTGACAAACAAGAAGCATTTATTTATATGCTTACAAGCTTGTATCAGGAGCATCCTCATGCTAAATCACTCCCCTTTTCTGATCCCTTGATACCTGATAGAAACCAAACCATTAATCAAAGTAAGTTCAACACTAATTTACTTACTTTTTTGGTGGAATCTTTGTGAGATCTGAAATTAGTTATCTTGGTGTGCCTGGGAATCAGTATTAGTCAATAATTCAAGCAGAAGTGAGTCAAAGGATGATGCAAACTCTATTTGCATTTGCTAATTTACTACTAATTGGCTATTATTGGTCATTTTTCAACCTTATCCAAAAATTTGGGATTTAATGTGGTCTCATTTTTAAGAAAGGCATGGTAAAGCACATTTCTTTGTTCGGCACGATTGCTCATTTTGTTGATTTTGTGTGTGCGTTTCTATTTTGTTAATTTATTTGTGCTCAGCATTCTTAGATTCTTCCTTAAAGGCTAGCTTTAATTTAACCTTAGCCTTTTTCACACCTTAATACATAACTTTGCCTTTAATTCTATTCAGTTCTCCTGCACTGCGTGACACTGCAACATCAAGAGACCCATACCACCACACAATAAATTGGTAGATGATTCTAGATCAATTTTTTATTTTTACTTTACAGCCTAAAATGTAAGCATACATAACTGTTAAAAACTAAAACTTCCATATGGCTAAAAATATTATGTTCATCATGAGAATATCTTGGAAACACGTTAAAAAATATAAATTCTAGAAAATGCTGAAAACAAATTCAGAAAACTGTTTCATATCATTTACTTATTTAGACATTTATTTGAATAAATGTATCTAAATGTAAATTTTGCATTGAATGTAAAATGTTAATACAATTCTGGATGAATTCTGTTTAGGTTTGGATCAAAGTTTGAGTTTGAGATCACAATGAGCTTTTAATTTTTCTTTTTAGCAAAATATTGTTTCTGTAAATCTACTCGCATGACCTAAAGTCTCTCGTTCTTTTCACTAACTCAAACATATTACACTGCCTGTAATGGGCACTTACTCTTTGCAAATAAGTCTGTCAGGCTTAATACATTTGTGTGGTTTATTGAGACATTTCTTAAAGACACTCGAAAACAGCATTTTTGAGTGCCAACCCTATCGTCCAGCTGCACCCACAAAAAGGTTCATGTTTTCCCATACCTGCACAGATAGTTATTAATCTGTTAGTTAATCAAGACCTTCAGGAGCTGAAACTGTACCATGCAGGTTGACAACAGGATTGAAACTCAGAAACACAGATGTAAAGTGTTAATATATTTAAAAAATTATTCTATAAAGAGTAAAAAAAATAAGAATTGAATGAATACATTGAATACTTCTGTCTCTTGTGAATACAGAGAAATAAAAAAAAACAAAGAGGTGTTGAGATACAAGGATTGTATAAATTTGCAACAAACATAGGTCAGATCTGGGGCCTGGTAGCTCTTCTTAAGGAAGATGTGGTGTCAAAGAATATGTAGTTGTCAATGCTTGTACATATCAGTAGTTTAAACAAACTCTAAACACTGCTTAAGCAGCATGCAGTACATTTCACATTTATATTTATTGCATTTTGCAGATGTTCTAATGCATTTTACAGCAGTACTGCACTGGAAATTGATCAAATCGATCAAGTTCTGGTGATCAGGTTTAGGGTGTTCTTTATTCTACTCTGATCACAGCTTTGTTTTTGAGGAATTGGTCACGAACATTTTGCCTAATAAAATAAGTTTGAGTGCTTTTCTAAACCACATGAAGAAGAATGCATATATAATAGGATTACAAGCTGAATTTGACAATGAAACCCATAAAAGTGCATCAAACAATTGTGGTGGACCACTAAAACCAAAAAACAACACTATGAAATTATAAATAGAAAATGGTGCCCAAAATGATATAAACCCTCCCATGACAATGGCTAATGTTTTAGTTGCTTTTCTCTCTGTCTTATTAATAGTAGGCTGACCTCTGGATTTATTTACATGAGAGAGAGCATTGCTGACTAATCGTGATTGCCTCCGTGCAACAAGATATATTTTCAAATATATGCTTAACATGACAATGATGGGAAGGTACAAAGAAACCAATGAAACTGCTAAGCTTATCATGGGCCCTGTAATCACCACACAGGCTCCCTCACAAAACACATCACTGTTAGCTTCTATGCCTTGAACATTTAGCTCTGGATATATAATTCCCACAACTGCAGCAACACTCCAACAAACAGTGATCATGAACAGAGTAGTAAGAGGAGTCATTTTACTGTGGTACTGCAGGGGGTGACATACTGCATAATATCGCTCAACAGAGATAAATACAAGGTTTAACAGGGAGGCATTACACAACATAATGTTAAGGCTGCTGTGCATTTTACAAAATGAACTCCCCAAATACCAGCAAGTTTCCACAGAGCGCAGCATGCTAGGAGGCATCACAATCCCTCCCACAAGCAGGTCAGCTACAGCCAGAGACAGAGTGAGGTAGTTAGTTGGTGTGTGCAGCTGCTTGAAATGAGTGATGGCTGTGATCACCAGAAGATTTCCAAACAACGTAAGAAGTACAATAACACCAATGACAAAATAAGACAATTCTCACAGCCAGTGGATAGACATTCTGCTGACAAGAGTTAGGATGATGTTCAAAACAAAGAGAAGTGTTTCCAATGCTTCTATTTTGGCTTACAGTAATTTCCAGCATGCTTTTCATTTTTCTGTAAAGAAATTTCATAAAAGGGGATATAATCACTGACATAATTTTTATCACAGAAAAAAAAATCTCCAAATCATTTGCTATAAATAGCATGAAATAATTTTTATGCTTTTGTTTAATCTATTTTCTAAATGTTGCATGTTCTTGAGAAAGTCAAACTAAATACTTTGTAACCATGCTATGATTAAGAATAGATTTTTTTTATTTCCAGCTTTATCTCGGCTTGCACAGATGGGTGGGAAAAGGCAGCACTGGCAAACACGAAGCATTCATTTATAGGCTTCCAGCCTTGTATCAAGAGCATTCTCATGCTAAATCACTCCCCCTTCCTGATCCCTTGATACCTGACAAATAATACACCATGAATAAGTTCATCATTAATTTGGCACATTTTTGCCTTTTTTTTGGTGGAAGCAGCTATGAATCTATGTAAGATATGGGATTACAGTTAGCCAGGAGTCTCCGGAGTAAGTATTAGTGGATAAATCATGCAAAACTGAGTCAAAGGACAGTTCAACTATATTGGTATTTGCTATATTGTACTACCAATTGGCTACTGATTATTTTTCACACTAATTCAAAACACTTGTGTTTGTACTTGAGATTTATTGTAGACTCATTTTCAGGAGAGTTGTGGTAAAGCAGGTTTGCTCCCTCTTATTTCATACAGGGATCAAATGATAAATTCTACATATGACTTACAAACATTAAAACCATACAAAACACATTTTGCTTGGTTATTTTTTTACAGTCATTGTGCAACAGGCATGTATTTTGTGTCAGTTTCTTTTTATATGCTATATTTGTAATATATATTGTGACATAGGTGCTTGATATAAGATTAGTCCTCAGTACTCTGTATCAACAAAAGAGCCTTATCTGCAGTGGGAGCTGTAACTTGGACAGAGATGGAAACATGATTGAGACTGTGAAAGAGACTTGGCTTGGCGATGATGACAAGGACTGAGGTGGAGACAGCGATAGGAACCAGAGACTTGTACAGAGGCAGAGGCAGGATCTAAATTGAAGCCAGCAGCTAGATCAGAGTTGATTGCAGTAGCAGGATCAAAAGCTGGGCTGGAGTGAGAAGCAAGGTATTCTGCATTAAGAAAGTCTTACAGAAAGTATCAGTCAAACACATTTTCACCTGTTCTAATTTTCCTGTGCTTTAAGTTGTAGTTGAAGCTACAAACCCAATTCCAATGAAGGTGGGACGTTGTATAAAACATAAATAAAAACAGAATATGATGATTTGCAAATCCTTTTCAACCTATATTCAATTGAATACACTACAAAGACAAGATATTTAATGTTCAAACGGATAAACTTTATTGTTTTTTTTGCAAATATTCAAACATTTTGTATTTGATGCCTGCAAAACGTGTCATGATTGGGTATAAAGGGAGCATCCCTGAAAGGCTCAGTCGTTCACAAGCAAGGACGGGCGAGGTTCACCACTTTGTGAACAACTGAGTGAGTAAACAGTCCAACAGTTTAAGAACGTTTCTCAACGTGCAACTGCAAGGAATTTAGGGATTTCATCATCTACAAGCAATAATATCATCAAAAGATTCAGAGAATCTGGAGAAATCTCTGCAAGTAAGCGACAAGGCAGAAAACCAACACCAAATGCCCGTGACCTTCGATCCCTCAGACGGCACTGCATTAAAAACCACCATCATGCTGTAACGGATATTCCCACATGGGCTTGGGAACACTTCAGAAAACCACTGTCAGTGAACACAGTTCGTCGCTCCATCTACAAGTGCAAGTTAAAACTCTGCCATGCAAAGAGAAAGCCATATATCAACACCACCCAGAAACACCGCCAGCTTCTCTGGGCCCGAACTCATCTGAGATGGACTGACGCAAAGTGGAAAAGTGTCCTGTGGTCTGATGAGTCCACATTTCAAATTGTTTTTGGAAATCATGGACGTCGTGTCCTCCGGGCCAAAGAGGAAAAGGACTGTCCGGATTGTTCTCAGTGCAAAGTTCAAAAGCCAGCATCTCTGATGGTGTGGGGGTGTGTTAGTGCCCATGGCAGGGGTAACTGGCACATCTGTGAAGGCACCATTAATGCTGAAAGGTACAAGATATGCTGCCATCCAAGCAACATCTTTTTCAGGGACGTTCTGCTTATTTCAGCAAGACGATGCCAAGCCACATTCTGCATGTGTTACAACAGCGTGGCTTCGTAGTAAAAGAGTGTGGGTACTAGACTGGCCTGCCTGCAGTCCAGACCTGTCTCCCATTGAAAATGTGTGGCGCATTATGAAGCACAAAATACAACAACGGAGACCCCGGACTGCTGAGCAACTGAAGCTGTACATCAAGCAAGAATGGGAAAGAATTCCACCTACAAAGCGTCAACAATCAGTGTCTTCAGTTCTCAAACACTTATTAAGTGTTGTTAAAAGGAAAGGTGATGTAACACAGTGGTAAACACGCCCCTGTCCCAACTTCTTTGGAACATGTTGCAGGCATCAAATTCAAAATGAGTGAATATTTGCAAAAAACAATAAAGTTTATCTGTTTGAACATTAAAAATATTGTCTTTGTAGTGTATTCAATTGAATATAGGTTGAAAAGAATTTACAAGTCATCGTATTCTGTTTATATTTATGTTTTACACAATGTCCCAACTTCACTGGAATTGGGGTTGTATATAAAATACTGTGTAACAATTACAAATGTACAATACATAGCATGCATCAAATAACTTCCTGAATGCAGTTCAAAACCATGTAAATGTCATTTGTACAAGTATTAGTTCACAGTTTCTCGTGCTTTTCTCCTTGCAAGACTGGTATCACTGTATTGCACTACTCTAAAAAAATTACTCTTAAAAAAAATACAGTTACAAGCTTGGCAAATATAACTCACTGATTTTGCTTTTATTTATTAATTCTAATTAAGCTGTGTTATATCTTGGCATTTAAAAACCTCCATCCATTATCCATCCATCATCATTGACCGCTAGTCCAGACAGGGTCGCGGTAGCAGTTGGGAGAGCAGAGAATCCCAGACGGCCCTGTCCCCCGCAACTTTCTCCAGCTCATTCCCGGGGACCCCAACCCCCTCCCAGGCCAACTTGGAGACATAATCCCTCCAGCAGGTCCTAGGACGACCCCGGGGTCTTGTCCCGGTAGGCCGTGCCTGTAACACCCCCACTGGGAGGCATCTAGGGGGGATCCGGATCAGATGCCCAAACCACCTCAGCTGGCTCCTCTCAATGCGGAGGAGTAGCGGCTCTTCTCTGAGCTCCTCCTGGATGACCGAGCTCCTCACTCTATTGCATAGCGTGTAGCCTGCCACCCGACGAAGAAAGCTCATTTCTGCCGCTTGTATACGCGATCACGTTCTTTCGGTCATTACCCACAGCTCATGACCATAGCGGAGGGTTGGGATGTAGATCGACCGGTAAAAAGAGAGCTTCGCCTTTTGGCTCAACTAACTCTTCACCAGTACATTCCGGTACAGTGACCGCATTACTGCTGCTGCCTGTCCCAGCCTGCGGCCGATCTCACGATCCCTCTGCCCGTCAATCATGAACAAGACCCCAAGATACTTAAACTCATCCACCTGGGGCAGGTCCTTTCCCCTTACATGGAGTGGGCATGCCATCCTTTTCTGGGCCAAGACCATAGACTCAGACTTGGAGGTGCTGATCCGCATACCAACCGCTTCACACTCAGCTGCAAACCGCTCCAGCGAGCGCTGGAGGCATCCATGTGATTCCGCCAAAAGAACATCATCTGCAAATGGCAGAGATGCCACCCTCTGGCCTCCACACATAATGCCCTCCTGACTCCGGCTACGCCCTGACACTCTGTCCATGAATATCACGAACAAGAGTGGAGACAGAGCACAACCCTGGTGGAGTCCCAACGCTAACACTGAAAGAGTCTGACTTAATGCCGAGTATACGGACACAACTCTCACTCCGGGAGTACAGAGATTGGATAGCCTGGAGTAGTAGCCCCGGCACCCCATACTCCCGGAGGACCTCCCACAAGATATCTCGAGGGACATGGTCATAAGCCTTCTCCAAGTCCACAAAACACATGTAGACTGGGTTGGCAAACTCCCATGCCAACCCAGAATCTCTTTGGCCAACTCCAACTCCATGGTCACCAGCCGGGGACTTGTGAGTATCCCCACACCCGCCCGGCGCCTCTCACCCTGTGCAACCCCTGAGTAGGAGAGAGACCAACCCCTATCCAGGAGTTTGGTTCCAGAGCCGACACTGTGGGTGGAGGTGAGCCCAACTATATCTAGTTGGTACCTCTCAACCTCCTGCACAAGTTCTGGCTCCTTCCCCGCCGCAATCTCCCACTGCCAATATGGCACTGCACCACTCCCCCATGCTGGACCTTGCGGGTGGTGGGCCCACATGGCCTCCCCACGTTGCCTCTTCGGGCTGAGCCCAGCCAGGTTACGTGGGCTGCCCGGCCACCAGGCGCTCGCCGTGGAACACTACCCCCAGGCCTGGCTCCAGGGGTAGGTCCCGGTGACCCTTTCCCGGGCAGGGTACACGATTTTTTGTGCACGATATGCATGGAGAAACTTTGGATTGTGTTAGTCTGGGTCTTCACTCCAGACCTGTTCGCCCTGGGAGACACTACCAGGAGCATATTGCTCCCGACGACTTAGCTCTGAAAATCCCTAGACCACACAAGCCCTTCCGCCATGACAAGGCCCCAATCCAGGAAGGGCCCCGATCCAGGAAGGGTTTTTAAAAACAGCATAATTGGCAATGGCACACATAAGATGGCGATATGTACTCATAGAAACACTGCTATTGCAGTCCTATTACTGATATATCACTCACAGTATTACAGTTTCTCTCCATGTATGAGGTGATGTTAGTTTTTATCATCATAAAAATTTTTAACCAATCAGTAGCAGTTGGTAGAGCAGAAAACCCTAGACAACCCTGTCCCCCACAATTTCTTATATTTCTATATTCTCTCTAGGATGACCCCAGGGTCTCATCCCCGTATGACGTGCCTGGTATACCCCCACTGGGAGGTGTTCAGGGGGCATTCTGATTAGATGCCTGAACCACCTCAACTGGCTCCTCTTAATGCAGAGGAGTAGCAGCTCTACTCTCAGCTCCTTCCAGATGACCAATCTCCTCACCCTATTAAGCAGAGTGTAGCCTTTCACCCTGTGAAGAAAGCTAATTTCTGCCACTTGTATTTGAGATCTCCTACACTGCGTCATTACCCACAGCTTATGACCATAGGTGGGGGTCGGGACTACAGTCCAGTACAGTGACAACATTACTGCTCCCTTCTGTCCCAGCCTGCATCTGATCTCACAGTTCCTACTCCCATCACTTGTGAACAAGACCCTGAGATACTTAAACTCCACCTGGGGCCTTATCTGGAGTGGGTATGCCATCCTTTTCTGGGCTAGGACCATGGACCATGGAAGCTAATCCGTGCATCAACCACTTCACACTCAGCTGCAAATTCTCCAGTGAGTGCTGGAGGCATCCATGTGATCCAGGCAAAAGGACAGCATCATCTGCAAATAGCAAAGGTGCCACCCTCCAGCCTCCTCTGGAAGTACAGAGATTGGATGGCCCAGAGTCGTAGCCCCGGCACCCTATACTCTCTGAGGATCTCCCACAATATATCGCAGGGAACACGGTCATAAGCCTTCTCCAATTCAATGAAACACATGTAGACTGGGTTGGCAAACTCCCATGCCCCCTCAACAATCTACGAGAGGGTGAAAAGATAGATCAATGTTCCTTGGTCAGGACAGAATCTGAATTGTTCCTCCACAATCTGAGGTTCGACTATCAGTTGGAGTCTCCTTTCCAGCACTTTAACATAAACTTTCCCAGGGAAGCTGAGCAATGTGATACCCTGGTAGATGGCACACACCCTCTACCAGTCCAAGGGTACTCTTCCCGAGGTCCTTGCAACATGTCAGCCATTTCAGCCCCACAACATCCAGAGCCTTAAGCATTTCTGGGTGAATCTCATCCACCCACAGTGCCTTGCCACCAAGGAGCTTGCCAACTACCTCAGTGACATGGAGCCTGACAGACCTCTGGCCGTGACTCCTGTGAGGGAGGCATGTCTCTTGGATTAAGGAGTTCCTCAGAGTTCTCCTTCCACCAACTGACAATATGCTAATTTGAAGTCAGAATGTCTCCACACCTGCCAAACACAGCTTGGGCAAAGCCCTCCTGTCCACTCCTGAGTCGCCGGAAAGTTGTCCAGAACCTCCTTGAAGCCAACTGAAAGTCTTTTTCCTTGGCCTCGCCAAACTCCTCCCACACCGTGAATTTTGCTTCCGCTGTAGCTGCCAGTGCTGCCTTTTTTACCTGCTGTTACCTATCTCATGAATCGGGAATTCTCCAGGTTATCCAGTCCCTAAAGGCCTCTTTCTTCAGCATGATATCCTCCCTAACCACCGTTGTCCACCAGGGGGTTCTTGGCTTTCCGCCCTTACAGGCACCAACAAGCTTTTGGCTATAGCTACTCCTGGCAGCTTCCACGATGGAGCTTTTGAACAGGGTCCATCCATTCAGACACTATGTCCCCTACCTTCTCTGGAACATGGGAAAAGCTCTCCTGGAGGTAGGAGTTAAAATTCTGAACAGGAGTCTCCTTCCAGGGTTAGGGTTGTGGTAATAAACACACATCACTGCAGACTGGAAGAAAAAGTTGATTGGCCCTCACAAGCAGCACAGCGGGAAAGACATTGTTTTATTTTTTTTTATAAAATAAATATTTCCGGCTACATGCCAGCATATTTTACTTCAGTGAAGTCTGTAAATACTGGTAATTATCGGACTCGCTCCAGTGGTTAGATCACATGCCAGGCACCGAGAGTTTTTACTGAACTGTAAAAATTTGTCTGTAATTTTATGAAGTCCCCTGTAATCTACGCAGAAAAAAATAAACCCGGCTAGTGGGTGCTTATGTATAAACAGGTTAAGAGGATACACAGAGGAATTAAAATAATTTTAAAAAATTAAAAGATCCATACCAAATCACAGACCCAATACCACACTTGAAATTGGGAACTCTCTGTATGACTTCGACTCAACATGCATGATCCTTTTTATGTGCATAAACTGAGCTGCCAGTCTACAAGATGGCCCTATCTAAGAGTGGGTTGTGCTTACTTTCGCCTTCAGGCCTTCGAGAGCATGATTTTATCTGGTCTTGGACTCTCCAAGATGCTGGATGTGTTGTGTCAAAATGTGGAAATGACTGCATTCCTCAGTTGCTGCAAATGGATCGCTGCACAGTCTTCTGTGGACAAGATAAAATAATTAAACCATCCTTTCTAACCTTCACAGACTGTTAAAAGTGGTTGTGAATTATGCTGTTCAAGCGAACACTCTGAGTCATGATTAATTTATCAGAGTAATCTGGTTATTATTTTCCTTTTGTCTTTTCAAAATTATCAGTGTAACCCAGTTGCACTGACATAATTCCCAACTACAGCATCCTAAATTTTTGTTTAAGTGATCTTGTCATTATGATGCATGCTAATAATTAAGTTTTCTTTTTCTTCTTGGCTTGAATCAGTATAAGAACATAGAAATATGTGTACTGCAAATGAACTAAGGACTCTAGCTGAGAAAAAGTGATGGAAAGTATTCAAACAATCATAAATATATTGCATAAGAAGTGTAAAAAAAAACAAAAAAAAAAACGTAAGAAACAAAATTTGAGGTAATACCAATTGAATACTCTTCTTTTACAGTGGATGCAAAAAAGAACATCAGGTGTTAAGCAGTCATATCAGAAGGTGGAGTAATCTCATACCTTAGAGTCTCTTGGCTGTTGTTAAAGGAAGATGAGATGTCTGACTGATATGTATATTTATAGTATGTATCCCATGTAAGTAAGTACTGTGCTGTGTTATAATTAATTACTGAGTCAGTTAAAGTTTGAGGATTGTGCTTTACTTTATATGACAGTCGTGGGTAGATAAAAAGAGAACACAAACTGACAAACTTATCATCCTAGAAACATCACACAGCCCCCTCACATAAAACATTACTGTAAGCTTCTTGGAGAATATGTTACTTTACAAAATATGGACTTACTGTTATTATTACCTTTTGCTGCACTGGTGTACTGGGGTTGTATGGCATGGACTAGTTCATTTAATGTTCTTGTTCAGATGTGTTAGAGCAGCTCACAGCTGCAATGTATTACAACAGCAACAGAAATAACGCACAAAACACTGGATTGTGTTGAAATTAAAATATATTGCCATACAGAGTATGAATGCTTAAAAAAAAGAAATTCAAGGTTTATGAGTTCTGTGTGTTTGTTATACATTTTCAACACCCTTATGCTTCACATGTCAGTAAGTGAAACATTACTGAGCACTGCTCCAGTCCATGTGTGCAGTGATCTTTTGGAAGTAATCATCATGAGTCAGTTCTGCTGATTTTTGTTGATGGTGCTTTATCGCTTTGCATTACTCTGAACACAGCTGCATTCTGGAGGAGTTTCTCCTAAATATTTGACCTAACAGAATAACTTTGAGTGCCTTTCTAAACCACTTGTAGAAGAATGCATATATAATAGGATTGCAAGCTGAATTTGAATAAGCAACCCAACAGAGCACATCATACAGTTGTGGGGGGCCATTAAAACCAGAAAATGTCACAACAAGATTACACAGAGAAAGAGGTGCCCAAAATAATAAAAACCCTCCCATGACAATGACTAATGTTTTAGTTGCTTTACTATCTGTCTTATTAACGTTGGCTTGCCCTCTGGATTTATTTACATGAGAGAGAGCATTGCGGACTAATCGTGATTGCCTCCGTGCAACAAGATATATTTTCAGATATATGCTGAGCATGATAATGGTAGGTATGTACAAAAAGATCACAGAAGCTGATAAACTTATCACAGGTCCTATAAGCAACACACAGGCTCCTTTACATATATAACCACTGTAGGTTTTCATGCCCAGATTATTTATCTCTGGATACATAATGCCCTCTGCAATAGCAAGACCCCAGCAAACAATGATCATGAACAAAGTAGTAAGGGGGGTCATTTTACTGTGGTACTGCAGGGGGTGACATACTGCATAAAATCTCTCAACAGAGATAAATGCAAGATTTAAAATAGATGCAGTGCACAATATAATACCAAAGCCCCTGTGTATTTTGCAGAAAAAGCTCCCAAAATACCAGCAAGTCTCCACAGAGTGTATTACACTAGGAGGCATTACAACCACTCCCACAAGCAGGTCAGCTACAGCCAGAGACAGAGTGAGGTAGTTAGTTGGTGTGTGCAGCTGCTTGAAATGAGCTATGGCTGTGATCACCAGAAGATTTCCAAGTAAAGTGAGAACTACAATAACACCAAAGATAAGAAACATAATATATCGCACAGCCAGTGGATAGATGAACTTCTGACAGGAGTTAGGCTGATGTTCATAACACAGAGAAATGTTTCTTAAGCTCACATTTTGACTAATGCTCATGTCCATTATGCATTTTCCCTTTATCTATAAAGAAATATGCCTTTAAGAAGTGCTTTCATTAAAAGTCACAATTAAAAGTAGTAATTAATTAAACACTGATAAAAAATTACTCATTTGAAATAACACAAAATGATAATAAAATGATCATTCATATCATTTTTGAGACATAAAATAGTAAAAAGCTCAGTGCGCATGAATAGTATATAAATGCAATGTAACCCTGCTATAATTTATAACAGATAACAAGCACATGTTCAGTATTTTCTTTTTTTATCTGCTTTTAATGACTTCAGGATCCAGCCTTACCAATGTTCATACAGGGGGGGGGGGACAAAGCCAGCTCTGATGAAAGAGCAGCTTTCATTTATAGGCTGACAGACCTGCATCAGGAACGCCTTCTGCTAAATCACTCCTATTTCCTGATCCCGTGATAGTCCATCTGATATTTACCAGATACAAATCAAAATACGTTCACCCAGACAGATTAAAAGCTGCTAAACTGATATTATTACATACTTTTTTTATATTATTAAATACAGATTTTTCCACCTCTGATTACTGCACTCTGGAAATGGTAACACCTGCAATATTCAGTAATACCGGCCAAATTCTATTTTATTATTACTGCACGGTAGCTACACCATTTCTAAAATTATGTGGACAACTTATTAATTTGTGTCATTTCAATTAAAAGAACATTTGTGTGGTCAGATGTTGAAGGCCTGGCTCACAGTTGACATTCCAGTTCATTCCAAAAGTGTTCAGTGTTGTTGAGGTCAAACTTGTCAAACCATGTCTTTATAGAGCTCGCTTTGTGTACAGGGTCACAGGAAAGGACTTCCCTAAGCTGCACCTGTTACCAAACGAAGTGGCTGAAACACAAACTAAATAATTGCAGGGGTGATTGCATAATTTTAGTGTTTTAAAAACAAATCTTCTACCAAGCTTTAAAAAAAAGACCCAGGACTGTTTCTCAACATTTAGGCACTGAGTTTTTTTTAAACAATGTATCCAGCTTAAAAAGTGCAAAGTCAGCACCCCCTGGCAGCTTGTTGACCCTATATGACTCTTTACACCATTTTAAACTAGACATAATCCCTAGGGGGGACCTATCAATTACTCCGAAATTAATCTGTTTGCATGTACTGGATACTCTCAGAAAGGAAATTTACTGAACTGTCAATGGAGTGGGTACTTCTTCAGTACCTCAGTTTTTTAACATAATTTCCATATTATTTTTCAGTTATATATTTATGTTAATTGTCTTAATGGTCTTAATTGTCTAGACTTTGTATTGAGTCCTGGCATTTTATCTTTTTTTTTTAACCAAATGTGTCCCTTTCCCCTTAAGAATACTCTTCAAGGTAAAAGTTGTTTCCATTTTTTCAGGGACCAGATCAGCACTTGAAGCATTTATTAAGGCTTGTATAAAGAAAGAGAGGCTGTTCATCGGGGAGAAAAACTCAGCTTGGAAGTAAGAAAGTGTTGATTCACCAGTCAGATCAGGGGTGTCCAAGCTTATCTATAAAGGGTGGCTGCAGCTGCAGGTTTTCATTGCAAACATGTAGAAGCTCACCTGATTCCTCTCAATCGGGGCAAACTAAATTATGAAAACCTGCAGTAGCGAATCTATGCAGAAACGATTGGGCATGAATGAGTCAGTCATGCATGTTTTTAAATTAACAGTGTGTATTATGTAAAAGTGTTTTTTGATTAAAAGTTTTGTTGTAAAATGTTGAATCTTTTAATCTATTTACCTAGACTCAAAAAGTCCTAATATGGTTTTATTTGCTTGTTGATAGGACTATCTCTTTGGAACTGGGGCTGCAGCAGCAAGTGACTCCTCAACAAGCCCGTAAAAATGGGATAATTTCAAGAAGACATAAAACGTAAGTTCTAAGACAGAGTTGCAGTACATGATTTGAAAGACTAAGGATTTATCTATTTCAACCATTTGTGTATTTCAAACTTAATTCAAATATTAAAGTATTCTTAAATATAATTCAGCCAGGCAATAGAAAGCAGAATGAGATTTGCTTACAGGTTTGCATTTATTTTAGGAGCTGAAGTATCCACCATCTGGAAGTGGGACAGGCAACAGGGAAACCACTGCAGCCACTTGGCCCTGGTTTAGCCTCATGGACGAGTCTCTCAATAACCAGCCCTCGATTTCACCACCTCTGCAAATAGCCTCGTCAGATGAGGCAGAACCAGGGCCATCTTCTGCTGTGGCTTCCCCACTGTCTGAAGAAAGACAAAGGAAGAGGCAGGGAACCAACCTCTTGCAAGAGGTTATGGAGAGGGAGACAGAAAGAGAAGAGAGGAAAGAGTGAGCGGCGCAGGAGTGGTCTGACCGCTTGTACGGCCTTGTTGAAAAACTTGTTGGCAAAATTAACTAATGCATTATAAAAATAAAGCTTATGTTATTGAATAATTCTGGAACGTTTTAATGTTAATCTTGAAATGTGGTAATGCATAAACTAATAATAAGCTTTCTCTTTGATTGAATCAATTTATTCTTTATTGATAACTTCATTGGAAACCAATTCTAGTGCTATGCTTCTATGCTATCTTTCACAAATTTAAATTTACAGACTGTTCAGTCATTAAGGTCCATTCTTTTTTTTGTAGCATATTGACATTTTCCTTTAATGAAGGTCATTCATGTTGTAAAATAAGTAGGAACTATTTTTACAGTATAATCATAATAACAAAACAATATTTTCACATGAGCTATTAGTAAGATAAACTATAATGAAGGTCTTTTTGGTGTGAGATTTAGCAAAATGAATATTGACCTATTTTTTCTCACTGCAAAAATAATTATCCTAAAGCTTTCTTATTTTGTGATTGAAAAGAAACAATTAACTTGTCTATGCAGGTATATTTTAACTGATTTTAGCATAGTGCCAAAAAAATGCACAGATCCAGAAAAGTCTACAAAAACATCCAGAAACTTTGCCTGATGATCGCACACGGCCTGCATTTGCACAGATGGGTAAAGCTTCCGGTTTCAGTAGCACTGTGCATCAGGTTCTCCTGGAGCTTTAATTTGTACATGGCAGCCATCTATAGCACTGACTACACATCAGAAAACTGCATGATTTCTCAGACCTTGAAACTTTTTGAAACCTTGAAACCTTGAACCTTGAAATTTTTTGGATGCTGAACCACTTTTGGGAAAATTGACCTAATTTCACTGGCCACCTGATGAATTACACAACGGACAGTGGAATGGGGCATTGAAATGCACAAGACACAACAGGGTAGGATGGGCCACAAGCCAGCCAAAACAAGAAAACTGCTATTTCAATGCTTGACCCCCAGCCATCTGTGCTCTTGTAGTGGACCAGCTCATGAAATACTTTCAAGGATTCCCTCTTTTCCAGTACTGTTTGGTTCAGGGGACTAGAATGACTACTGCAAAAGCGTGTTTCTGTGATCTGTGAACAATTTGTGTTTGAAGGATTCATTGCATTACTGGTCTGCTGGAAGACGCAATTCCCATTCAGTCCTAGCCATCTGGCAGCAGTCAGATTTTGAACTAAAATCTCTTTCTATTTAATGGAATCCATGCTACTGTTTATACTAAGAAAATCCACAGTTATTTCAATTAAAAGATTCGTACAAAATCATAGACCTACAACTACATTTTAAAGTGGCAAGTATGTTATTTTCTGCATGATCTTGACTCAAACAGCTCTTCTGTGTTTCTGCCAAAGTATTGGTTTTATACTGGATGACAGAAATTGGTTTCAGTTATAATGAGTATACCCACAATGATTAAGCTTCTAGGTTGATGAGAGCAGAAGGTTCCCTCTGGCCAAGTTTCTAAAACATGTGGCGGCCTGAAGGTAGCATCTCAGCTTTTAGCTTTTAAGGCCTTGTGACCCAAAAATGCATCCCCTGCAGTTGTCACAACAAATGCAGATTGTAGCTGCAATTACCCTCCAAAGGTTTAACCTGGGGACTGTATTTGGATCTCCACCAGAAACTCCAACCACTGGCTTCCAAACGTACTGCTACACCTGTGGCTCTTTGTCAGCTTCACCTGTCACCTATTAGTAACCATTTGCTGTGGAAATACACTCATTATTTTCTCTCACTGGTAGTATAAAACTTTGTCTATTCAAATTGTTAATTTCCTCATGGTGGCCTCTGTTGAATTTTCTCATTTGCGCAGCCTTCAGTTGTCCATGTACTTTATGTATTTTAGTATAGAACTGTTCTCCAGTGTGTGACCATGCTATTCAAGAGACCCCTCCCACCACCAGAGTTAACTGGTAAATTATATAATCATTGCATATATATTACAAAATGTATATCTAATGAACTAAACTAAACAGTAACATACATTTAGACCTTTATTCCAGGACAAGCTTTCATTTTGGTCAAAATATTCCTGTGATCAATATCAGAAAATATCAATGTCTGGAAAGGCTTTGAAAACATATGGATTATGGAATCAAAAATCGTGAAACCTATAGTGATTAAAATAATAAACTGTTTAAATTCTGTTTATAAATTTGAGTTCAAAATAGAGGTGTATGCTGTGTATGCTGAATGTGAAGATTTAATTTACATGTAAGTACTGTACTAAAACCTCAGGAAATGTACATTAAGCATACAATACAGGCCATCTTTTATTGTTTTGTTTTTGCTTTTTCTGTACCCATTCTAACAAATTTGATTCAGCTCATGTTTTCCTGTATACTGTTTGCCAATAATTAAGCTCGTGCTGAGTTGTTAGAAAAGGTACAGGAAGATACAAAGCTGTGCTGATAAAAGCAACCTAAAATGAATGCATAAATTTATCATTTAGCAGAGAGTGAGCCTGAAAAGAATTACACAACTATAGGATTTAAACAGTGCTCTGTTACAGGTGCAAACACAAAAAGAAAAATAAGAAAACAAGAAGGTAACAATCACGTGATCTCACAAGGTGAAAAATGTGTAAAATGATCAAATTTTAAGTCGCTCTGCATAAGAGTGTCAGCCAAATGCCATAAACATATAAATATACCCATGCCTATCCATATCCTTTATCAGGAAGTCAAAAAGACGTACTCTGGAGATCCATTCTTGAAGAATTGTTCCTATATATTTTGCCTAATAATACAACTTTGAGTGCCTTTCTAAACCATCTGTAGAAGAATGCATATATAACAGGATTACAAGCTGAACTTGAATAACCAATCCAGCCAAGTACATCAAACATTTGTGGAGAACCAGAATAACCTAAAATTGTCACAATAAAATTGTAGATAGAAAATGGTGCCCAAAATATTACAAATCCTCCCATTACAATGGCTAATGTCTTAGTTGCTTTTCTCTCTGTCTTACTAATGGTGGAATGCCTTTGTCTCTTTATGCCTCTGCTAATGGGCTGACCTCTGGACTTATTTAATTGAGATACAGTTTGGAGAACTAAACGTGATTGTTTCTGTGCAACAAGATATATTTTCAGATATATGCTTAGCATGATAGTGGTGGGGAGATATAAAGAGAATGCTAAAATCGACAAACTTATCATGGGTCCTAGAACTATAGCACAAGCTCCCTCACATGAAATATTATTGTAATCTTCTATGCCCAGAATATTTAGTGCTGGATATAAAATTCCCACAGCAACAGCAACACTCCAACACACAGCAATCATGAACAGAGTAGTAAGAGGGGTTATTTTACTGTGGTACTGCAGGGGGTGACATACTGCATAATATCGCTCAATTGAGATAAATGCAAGATTTAAAACAGATGCAGTGCACAATGTCATGTCAAGGGTGGTGTGTACTTTACATAACTCAGTCCCGAAATACCAGCAAGTCTCCACAGAGCGTATCATGCTGGCAGGCATCACCACACCTCCTACAAGCAGGTCAGCTACAGCCAGAGACAGAGTGAGGTAGTTAGTTGGTGTGTGCAGCTGCTTGAAATGAGTGATGGCTATGATCACCAGAAGATTTCCAAACAATGTAAGAAGTATAATGACACCAATGACAAAATAAGACACAATTCTCACAGCCAGTGGATAGGTAAACTTCGGACAGGAGTTAGGATGATGTTCATAACAAAGAGAAATGTTTTTTATGCTACAGTTTTGTTTTACACTCATGTCCATCCTGTTTTGACTATATCTGTAAAGAAATAAATCAAGATGTAACATCATTAGTTATATTTCATATTAGTTATATATTCATTATTCAGTGTAAATGTCTGAGTTTTTCCTCTTAAATTACAGTTGTTTAATAGTTACTGTATTAAAACATAAAAACACGTTTTAAGAAGAATAATCCATGTGATACTATAATTCAGAATAGTTTGACAACAAGCACATATTTATGGTTTCACAATTTAATGTCAGACAACATTTTCAGCCTTACCTCTGTCTGCACACAAGACCAAAGTCAGCTCTGATGAAGACCAGATTTCATTTATAGGCTTGCAGGCTTGTGTCATTAATACCCTTCTGCTGATCCCTCCCCTGTGTTGATCCCTTGCTATTTTGCATGACAGCTAACAAACTGCGGATGAAAACATGTTTACCACTTGGGGTTTTTTTGTTTGTTTTCCTTAAGGTAGATCAATTTGGTGTTCAACAAAAATAAGTAATTCACAAGGATAGGGTATATATGAAGTGTCCAACTTGGTATATTTCAGACCAACAGTATTACAAAACCAAAACATGGTTTAGCTATTTGAGCATTAAAATAGGTAGATTTCTCCAATTAAAGCATTCACAGGCAAAAAAAATCGACTTTTTTTGATTTGACTCAATCAAATCATGATTATGATTTTACTGCCTGACAAGTTGTGGACACCTGAAGACGTCATAATGGCAACTGAAAAAAGAACAAGAAGCTCAGAAAAGAACAAGAAGCTGAGCCACTCAGGGCTCTAATAACCACAGAATAGATGCAGGTATTTGGGCAACAGTATAGCAGCTATTTAATGTTCCAAGGGAAAAAATAGGATAATAAAAAAGCATTGCCACAGGACTAAAAACAAGGCCAGTACTGGAACATTGCAAACAAAAATTTACCTTAATCAGACAAGTATATTTTAACACCTATAATTTGTGGGAGCAAATTATTTAATCATCAGAGCAAATTGTGTTTATATGTCCTAAACAGTAATTAATGTTTAATTATTTCTTATTACTTTTCCTAATATTCTGCACAAACATTAAAGAATATTAGAATATGCGTAAAAATGGTCAATAAAAGAATGTGCTACATAAGTGAAATTATTCTTTATAAAATCTTTAAAATCTGGATGACATATTTATCTTGAGATTGTTATAGGCTTCAATAGGCAATGTTATAGGCTTCCAATATAGTCACTTTCTTTAGTAAAATGGCTTAAAACAAGTAAAATATCTAGAAATAAGGTAAACAATCTTATAATAAGCTTCTTCTCAACTTGGTAACATAATGTCAGACCCAGTCAGTGAGTTGGAATTATCAGTGACTATACTGGGGAAATAACAGATAAATAAATATGGAGACTGCTGTGCATAGAATAAAGACTATGGGATATGGAAAATCGTGCACTATGGAGACTGACTAATGCAAAATGATGCATTTTCACAAGTTCTAAAACATTTTCTTAAATTAATGTAATATAGCTTTTCTTTTTATTTTAGTTTCTACAAAGTTATCATTGTAATCCATCTGCACTTTCCTACAATCAATATAATAACATGAACAGACACACTATATAGACAAGCGTATTGGGACGCCCCTCCTAATTACTGAGTTCAGGTGTTTCCGCCACACCCCAATTTCTAACAGGTGAATAATATTAAGCACATTACCTGACATTTTGGAGCATTGTACTCTGTATGGCTGGGTGAGTTTGCTGCATTTGGGGGAACAATGTCATATTATTACCTAGGGACATCACAAGATGGGGACAGACGTTGGCTGTAGGTTAGGGAACTGGCCCTGTCACTCATATACAGTGCAAGAAAATCTGCTAAACATCAGGCAGTCCACAAGGCATTGCTCCTTACTTTTTGCTTTCTGACTGTTTTTGGACATTTGAATGAGCGGAGCGGCTGCTCTCTACAGCAGATGCAGACAGACACACAGACATGGGAAGCACTCTCGAGAACTGGTTAAACTCTGACAGCGTGGTTTTTGCACACTACTCCCCAGCATTCACTTGATGAATCTTCGCTGTTTATGAAATAAATTAGATGAGCTTTCCCTTCTAAACAGAACTAATAAAGACTCTTGGCTCACTGAGTTGAGCCCAGACAGCGCACTCCAGCTCCTTGGGTTTAATCTCTACAGATCGGACTGCTCCACAGAGCTCTCATGCAAGGCAAAACCAAGGCTGTTGTACAGATGTCGGTGGTAATGAAACCATGCAGTCCTAACCTGGAACCTGGAATGGTTTTTATAAACTGTAAAACTCTTGTAGATCAGATCACTAGCGTGGAGCTCAAACACACTGACTCTGTTTTTTTATAATTTTACGGGACATCATTAGAGTACAACTCACCAGCAAACTGTCTAAATACAGAAAGCATGTTACCTGCTCTACCAGAGAAAGTAATATCTTAGATCGCTGCTACACTGTGCTAAAGGGGGATTACTGCTCTGACAAGCCCTGGTTTCATGCCAAATTGAAACAGTTGCGCCGGTCTAAAGAGGCAGTGTATAGGAAGAATAGAGGAGATCGGGCTCTGCACAATCAGGCAAGGAACACAATGAATAAAGAAATCAGAGCTACAAAGAAGAGATATTCAAACAAGCTGACTAATATGATGTCCACAAACGAGCAATCAACCATCTGGAAGTGCCTGCAGAACATCATCAGCTACAAAAGGACACCATCCCAGATAATGGGTGATTGTTGGCTGGCTGAGAAGCTTAACACTTTTTTACTGCAGATTTGAAAAGCCCAGGTCCACACATTAATTCAGCACAGATTCACACTCCCATCATTCGGCCACCTATTCAGCTTGTGAGAAAGTTGTGCATTGACTCTTCAGCAAACAAAAAGTGGGGAAAGCATCAGGACCAGATGGTGTATCACCCTCCTGCCTGAGGGCCTGTGTCAACCAGCTTGCACCTTTATTCACAGCAATCTTCTACAAATCACTCGAGTTCTGTGTCATAACTTCCTGTTTCATATGCTCCACCATAATACCAATTCCCAAGAAAGCAACCATCATAGGATTGAATGACTATAGGCCCGCTGCACTGATCTCTGTAGTCATTATGTAGATCACCAACTTCCTCACTGGCAGAGAGCATCAGGTGAGGCTGGGAAAGTTCACCTCAAAAACCCAGATCATCAGTATAGGCACTGCACAGGGTTGTGTACTCTCACCATTGCTCTTCTCACTGTACACAAATGACTACCTCTATGGACCCCTCTGTCAAAATCCTGATGTTTGCAGATGATTGTGACAAGTATTTGATCAGGTGGTCCTCTAAAGCAGCCAAAACAGCTTGGTGTTGAATACAGCAAAAACAGTGAAAATTATAGTAGACTTCAGGTGGAGCCCTCCAACCCTGCCAGCATTCAGTATCCTGGACAGAACTGTGATGGCAGTAGAGTCCTGCAAGTTCCTGGGCACAACAATCATCAGAGAGTTGAATTGGGACAGCACCACCAGCTCCATCATCAAGAGAGCCCAGCAATGGATGTACTTTCTGCATTAGCTGAGTCTGTCATCATGATCTCCTTAAGTTCGGATTATGTAACAATTGGCGCGTAACAAGCAAGTTCCTACGCACACACGAGATTCCAGCAGAGTTAGCTAGAAGCCTCAGCTCTCCATGGATTACCATCCCAGCAGGGAGGAGGCGCAGGCCGCATAGAGAAAGGAGGCAGTAGCGAGGCTTCAGGGCTAGCCAGGCCATGGAGGCAGCCATTCAAACCACCACTTCCCAGCCTATTTCTCATGAATGACAGATCTCTCGCAAACAAAATAGATGAATTGAGGCTACAGAAAGCAGCAGTTAACACAGCCCAAGCCAATCTGAAGATGGGCATCAGAGAGGCCATGGCAGAGGACCACCTGAGCAGAAACAACAGCAGGCAGGTGTGGCAGGGAGTTCAGCATCTGATCAACTACAGGACCAACCTTGGAGCTGCTGGAAGTGATGCCGTGCCGGCAGAGGGGCTGAACATCTTTTCCCACTTTGAGGTCACAGCACTAAAGACGGCATCGCTACAACACATGGCCCACAGCAGTGTAAACCTCACAATTGAAGAGCATAAGGTTAGGAGCATGCTGCGGGCCATCAACCTGAGGAAGGCAACTGGTCCTGATGGCATTCCAGGATGCGTACTGAAAGACTATGCAGATCAGCTGGCTGGAATCTGTACAAAGATCTTCAACCAGTCCCTCAAACAGTCCACTGTAACACCATGTCTGAAATCCTCAACCATAGTCCCCCTGCCCAAGAAACCCCATATTTCCAGCCTATTTCCAGCCTTAATGATTACCAGCCAGTGGCACTTACCCCAGTGGTTATAAAATGCTCTGAAAAACTGGTCCGTAGCCACATTACAGCAGCCCTGCCCCACAGCTTTGACTCTCACCAGTTTGCATACAGAGCGAACCGATCCACAGAGGAGGCCATAGCTATAGCACTCCTGACTGCACTATCACACCTGGAGCAGCAGGGGAGTGATGTCCGGATGCTCTTTGTGGATTATAGCTCTACATTCAATACCATCCTCCCTGACAAACTAGTGGTCAAACTGGGGGACTTAGGTCTTCCACACACTACCTGCATGTGGATTAACAGCTTCCTTTCTGATCTCAGACAGAGGGTCAGAGTGGGCCACTACACATCTACAGCCCTAAGCCTCAGTACCGGCTCTCCCCAGGGCTGTGTGCTAAGTCCCTTGCTCTACTCCCTCTACACACATGACTGGTCCCCTGTCCATCAAAGCACAGAGTTTGCCTACAGAGATGAGGTGGAGCGGCTGTCAATATCGTGCAGGGTCAACTACCTGCTCCTCAACACCTCAAAGACCAAAGAACTCATCATAAATTACAGGAGAAAGAAAACAGAGGTCCCACCATTAATCATCAACAGGGACTGCATGGAGAGGGCGGCAGACTTCCACATCAAGGACAGCCTATCCTGGAGTGTGAACACCTCTGAGCTGCTGAAAAATGTCCGGCAGAGACTGTACCTCTTGAGTGTTCACACAAAGAGTGCTGTTGACCTTTTACTGTGCCTCCAATAAGAGCTTACCAACATACTGCATGTGCGTATGGTACACCAGCTGTACAGTGGCTCAGAGGAAAGCACTCCAGAGGGTCATCAACACCACCCAAAAGATCATCGGCTGCCCTGTTCCCACACTGGAAGAACTACACCATTCCTGTTGTCTAAAAAAAGCCCTGAACATTATAAAGGACACCTACCATCACAGTCATTACCTGTTTGATCTGTTGCCTTCAGGCAGATGGTACAGATCAATTAATGAAAGGAAAGAAAACTCATAGTTTTTATCCAACTGCAATAACAACTCTCAATGCTGCAAGAAAAAAAAAAATGGATCAATGCAATGACAGTGTCACGGTTGGCTCCTCCCACTACTCTACGTGCTTTCTCTGTTCACTTTCTGATCGTCCATGTGCCCCTTTGATCTTCCATGTGTTTTCTTTGTTTTGGTTTCCTAGTCCAACCCCTTGTTTTGTGCCCCTGATTGTCGCCACCTGTTTTCTGCCTGTCCCTCATTATCCCGGTTTTAGAAGCCCTGTGTTTGTCCTTTGTTTTCGCTGGTCTTTGTACTGTTTGATTGTGCTGGTTGTTTTGTTTATGCTGTTTGAAGCTCTGTGTTCATTTTTGTCATGTCTGTCCCTGCTGCTCTTCGTGTCAGCTATATGAACCTAGACCGTTTTGACCATGACCCTGGATTTGCCCATCATGAAAGTCACTTATCTCAGCATATGCGTCCGCCTCCTCGCTCCCTGGCGTTACAGACAGAAAGTATGCATGTCTGTAGATGTGAGTCCATATTGGTGTGTGTTTAGGTATGCTGCAATGCTGTTATTTTTTTTAACCTAAATTATTTTAGAGACTTTTGAGTGATGCACTGACTGCAGAGCACTTTCAATTCCGTTGTACTTGTGACAATGACAATTAAGACCTAAACCTAAATGACTATCGCAGTGTGGGGCAGCTCAGTCACCAAGCATGGCATCCACAGACTGCACCACATCATCAGGTTTGCAGAGAGGACAAATGATATTAAATTGACCACACTGCTGGAACTGCATGCATCCAGAACCAGAAAGCATGCAGAGAAAATCTCCACTGATACATGATGTATGTAATTCTGGTGCAGCTGTGGGTGACAGCCTTTTTAATAGCTGTGTCTTTTGTGTACTGTTTTTGCACTTTTTCCATATGTTTTCTTTTCTTTATATGCTTATATTGTTAGTTTGGTGACTATTTTGGTTATCCTAAGGACATGGAACCTGTTTTCATGCGTGGGGGCAGGGATAACTTTGTGTGCTCAAGGGAAGAGCTGCTAGTGCTCTGAACAAAGGGTCACGTCAGCACAACACAACCGCTGTGAAGAAGCTATTGGGGGTGCAGCTATTGGCGCTAAGCTAAAGGCTAAGCGAATGGAGAAATGCTGGAGGTAAAAACAATCTATTCCTTCAGTGATGATGGGGAATGTAAACTCTTTGATCTGAGTCTGTGCTTGGGGAGGGTCCCCACACTGTGGCAGACTTCATGCCTCATTGCAGTACCCAAGAGGGAGCAAGCCAGTGAGCTCAATGACTTCACATGACATGAAGACCCCGGAGCACCTGCTTTTACACCTTCTTAGACCACAGGTTTGACATGCAATGGACCCCCTGCAGTTCACCTACAGGGAGAAAGTGGAAGTAGAGGATGCCATTCTTTACTTTCTTCATCGGGCCCACTCTTATATGGACAAGTGTTGTAGTGTCATGTTGTTCAATTTTTCCAATGTATTAAATACCGTTCAGCCCCTCCAACTTCTGAAATACAACTCCACACTAAGTGGTGCAGTGGTAGCGCTGCGGACCTTCGACCATAACAGCGGCGATTCAAACCTTGGTCCGGGCGCCTCATTAGTGATGATGGCAGCTGCATGTTCCATTGCCCCTCATATCCTGTTACCTTTTGTTTTGCTGGATATCGGTTCTGCACTTCTGCCCGGTGTTTGAACAGCAACAGGTCTAAAGTGGCCTATATGATCTCTCTATTGACTGGCAGGGCTCTGGTTTGGGCCACCTCATTGTGGGAGCTGGATTCCCCAGACACTGCCTTGGGGGAAAGCGTTACAAGGGCACTGCGGACCACCTTCCACAACCCCCATGGGGTTCGGGAGGCATCACCCCACCTCCCGGCCCTCTCCCAAGGTGCCCGTTCGGTGGCATATTACGCCATCGAATTCCAGACACTGGCAGCTGAAAGTGCCTGGAACAAGTGCCACCACACCTGCTGCCTGTCCCAGCGCGTCCATGGTCTCATGTCTCCGTGGACTTTATTATAGGCTTGCTTCCTTCCAGGGGAAACACAGTCATCTTGGTCCTCGTCGACCGCTTCTCCAAGGCATGCAAGTTTGTGGCACTGCCCAAGCTTCCATCTGCCAAGTAGACAGCGGTGCTATTCCTCCAGCACATGGTCAGGGTACACGGAATGCCTAGCGATCTGGTGTCTGATCGGGCACCCCAGTTCGCTAGCCACTTCTGGAAGGCCTTCTGCCGGCTCATGGGAGCCTCTGTGAGCCTCTCCTCCGGCTTCCACCCAGAGTCCAATGGCCAAACCGAGCGGGTCAAGCAAGACCTAGCCCGGACTCTGCGGTGCTTGACCTCCACCAACCCCTCCTCTTAAGCGGAGCACTTACCCTGGGCAGAATATGCTCACAACACTCTCCGGCATTTGTCCTTGGGCATATCACCCTTCGAATGCCAGTTTGGGTTTCTTCCACCCGTGTTCCCTGAGAAGGAGCATGAGGTCAGGGTTCCTGCTGCCTTCCAAGATCGACCGGTGGGTCAACCCAGTCTCCTACCGGCTGCACCTTCTGCCCTCCATGCGATCCACCTGACATTCCACGTCTCCTGCCTTTAGGCCGTTCCCTTGTGGGACCTTGACCCCTGTCTTGTGGCTGGCTCCCCGGCTTACACCATCCGCTTCCTCCTGGACTCCCACCACATACGGAGCGGTGTCCAGTACTTGGTGGAATGGGAGGGCCATGGGCCTCAGGAATGGTCCTGGGTTCCCATGTCCCATATTCTAGAACCAGATCTCATCAGGGAGTTCCGATGAGCATGGGCTGGTGGCCTGGGGACATCTGCTGCTGCCCCTAGGAGGCAGGATCCTGTAAGGGTTCAGTCTGCACCGCCTGCTTCCAGCAGAGGGTGTCGGCAGCAAGGCGCCCAGCCCACACTACCTGCTGCTGGAAGAAGGCGGCAGTGGCGAGGCGCCAAGCCTGCATCGCCTGCTGCCGGAAGAGGGCAATAGCAGCAAGGTGCCGTCGATCAATTAGACTAACTTGACGCACCTGGAAGCATCCGTATAAGGTGCTGGCAAACGCATATGTTTGTCACACCTTTGTAGAGAGATGGTACTTAGTCTTCAGAAAGGAAAAGAAAGAAAAGACAGGAAAAGAAAAGAAACTGCCCAAAAAACCAAAAAGAAAAATAAAAAAGGACAGAGAAAAGAACTTACCTCAAAAAACAAACATTGAGTAATTGCCCCCAAATTACTCACACCAAAAAAATACCCAAAAATCCAAGCCACACCAAAGGTGTTTGCTAAAGGACCAAACACATGAAGGAAAGTCTGCCAACCGTCACAATTACGGTGGCAACATTTTTGTGTTTTCGTTTCTGTTCGTTTCACCTTTCAACTCAGCCATTGTTTGAACACACTGTCCGTGGCGTCCCCTTTCTTTGTCCTTCGCTCCCGTTGCCTTTTCCCCCCTTCCTCAGGGTGCTTTGACCGTCGCCATTCACACACTCTAGTGGCGAAGAAGGGATGGGGGGGTGATCGTATGGTAACTCCCGCTGGTGTAAAATTGTTGAAGTTAGAAAATCAACTTGCAGTCCTCTCATCAAATTCATCTATTTCTATTGTTGTCCATGAGAGGTCCCACAAGTATTTATTACGGTAGTTTATATCCATCCTTGAGCCAATTTGGAATGTGCAACATACACCATTGTTAAACTTGTGGATCACATGCAGTGCATTTCCCCTGATGCCCCACATTTATTTATAATTAGTGATTTCAATTAGTCTTAGAAACCCTCTTGGTCACCTTTACCAGAATGCAAACTGTCCAAAAAGAAGCTGTAAAGTGCTGGACATCTGCTACTGTATTATAAAAATGGCCTATAATTCTTAGACTTACCACAATTGTTGTTCTTGTTTCAATTTGCTAAATGGCCCTCAGAAGATGCAAAGTTGAGCACATCAAGGTAACTATATGGACCAAGGATGTCACGCTTGAACAGAATGGCTGTTTCACCCAACTGGGATATCTTTAAATTTTTTTGTACTGATTTAGATTAATTGACTTTTACTGCATCAAGTTGTGTTGTGAGCACAATTTCTGTTGTGTTGTGAGCAAACGATTATTCGCAGAAAGACAATTACATTGCAGCCAAATAATAATCCCTGGGTCAGTATATCTCAAAAATTCTCACAATCAGAAAACATAACTTTTCCATCAAAGTGGCATTAGCCAAAAAGGAGTTGCTCAGAAATTCAAATGCCAAAATACTCCATAAAGACAAACTAAAAGGTAAATTTAGGAATGGTGATTCCAGCTGTGCTTGGAGAACTAAAGCTATAGTGGGAATTCAGGACAAGAAAATGGCATTTGGACCCTGACAAGTTAAATCAGTTTTACTTGACATTTGATTCCTTTGATGTAATTGTCCAAAGGACAATTGTCCAAATTTAGAGTTATTTCAGAGGGCAGTGGAAATTAAATGGACACCTGGAAAACTCTTGAACAGACTAATGTGAGGCAAAGTCAAGGGTCTAATTGTATCAGTGGCCAAAACTGTGCCTTGTTTTTGTTAGGCATTTTTACATGTATTTTTCAGCTCTCTATATCACAGGGTAACATTCCATCCATCCATCCATCCATTTTCCAAGCCACTTCTCCGTCAGGGTCGCAGGGGGTAACATTCCAATGCTATGGAAAGAATCTATCACTAATCTTTTTGGCAATAGCTTGAATGATCTTAACCATCTTCATCAAGTTAGCGCCATGAAAAGAGCAGATTCCATTCTGGCGGATGCTCGTCACCCTTTCCATGCCCAATTTTGTCTCCAGAGGTACACTTTCCCTAGAAGGGCCAAATCAAACGCATACCTAAGGTATTATTATTTATTTTATTTTTTTTTTTACCAGCAATTGGATTTTTAAGGTCAATATGATATTTTATGTGTTATACATTGCTGATTTTAGTTGTTTTTTAAAGGTGCTGTGTTCACTGCTTTCTGCAAACAAAATTGTCCCAATTTAATCTAATCTGATAATATATATCAGTACAGTGCTGTAAACAAAGTATTTGCCCCTCACCGGATATCTTCTGTCTTTGCTAATTTGTCACATTTAACTGTTTCAGATCATCCAAGAAATTTTTATATAACAAAGAAAATAGAATTGGACACAACACGTATTTTTCAAACAATAACTGCATTTGACTGAAGATAAAGATTATTCCAAACCTACACTATATTGCCAAAAGTATTCAGTCACCCATCCAGATTTTAAATAATCATTCTTTAGGATGAAGATTTAGTCCAAACCTATATCACACGAGTAGGTACTGGCAGCATGTTTAATCAAAGCCAAGGGCTAGAGCTCTAACAAACAGAAGTACAAATGTTGCTGGTGTCCGTGGTGCAGCGTGTGGCAGAAAAAGCTGGAAGTGGCCAGAAGGAGGGCCACTGCTGCTGTCACTGCCCCTAGCGTCAGGGTGAGTTGTGTGGCTGTTGCTGACCTACCTGCAATCACTGAGCATGAATAGAAGAGGAGGCAGCAGCAGCTACATAGGAAGAGAAAAAAAGCTTGAACACTTACTGGAATCGGAGCTCAAATAATAACAGAAAGGTGCCACCAGGCGGACAAGCAAAGACTGGAATGTTGGCAGCAGTTTAAGAGCTAATAACTGTTCAGTGGCAAACAATAGGATAAGCATTGCCATAGGACTGAGACAAAGACCAGAACTGAAACACTGCAGAAAGGAATTCAGTACCTTGATCCAGGGATGTCTCCTGGCCTGGGCACCTGGGGCAAAAGACTCAAACATTTTTAACTAAGCCCTGAACCTTCTCATCATACACAATTTCATTCAGGGACACACCTGATCCTGAAACTAAGGGGAGAGGGGTAGACAAAGCTATGCCCATGTAAAATAACAATAATATATATTTTAAAGATAAATTTAACACATTTTACAGTGTACATAAAAGTAACAATGTAACAATAATCTGGGAGATAATATCCCAAAAAAATTCCACAGTCAACTGGGAAGATCATGGATCTTTACAAGCCCAGCCAATACCCCTGCCTTGATTGTTTTAAAACCAAATATTTGTGAAGAGGAATGGAGTTTCTAATCAAAGATGGCTTTTCAATCAGAAACTCTTCTGACTTATTACAAACTTTGTAAGTTTATGTATAAAGGGGCATGGCTTCCAGTGTCCAGGTGCTACTAGCCTAGCCACAATATCAGCTGCACAGGTTGTGTACCATTAGCCATGTTGTAGTGCACAAGTACCTACCTTGGTCTTTCTTTTTCACCGTGAGAGACTGTGTAGCTGTATAATGCAGTAATGTCTGATTCTGTATGAAATGATAAATAAGATTTCTAGTTAAATATATTACAGTAAAAATCAAAGCTGGGTAAGTTGCTGATGTTGCTGCTCATTTTATTGATGTAAATGTTCTGAACTGATATTAGTGAAAATATACAGCATCAAGGCTGTAAATGTATTTACTGTCTGTAGTAGTTCACACCTATTAATATAAGCCAGAGTGCAGGGAGCTAATGGGAAGCAGGTCTCACTAACATTACATTATTAATTAAGCAATTTACTCAGAATTTTGACAAAAAAGATGGCATATAGGATTCCAGGCACCAGTCCCGGGGCCATGTGATTGCTGGCTGTCCATAATAGGAGGTGATGAGGCACCTCAGAACCTCAGAGAGCTATCTTTGGCCATAATGGCTTGATGAAATAAGCCTGATTCGTGTATCAAGGCAGACATCAGACGCACAGCCCACCTTAGAAACAGTCCTGTCTGGAGTCAAGTCAAATCTGAGCAGACAGGCAGACAAAAGAGGGCTTTTGTATTGCCATTCAGCACCCCTGCTCTATGCTGCACCTAAAAGCATCAGAAACCACCACATGAGGGGATGGCCACAAAGGAGATATTAGGAACAAACTGCCTGTAATACTCAAACGACCCCAAAAAGTCTTAGGCCAGGGGCAGTTGAGGATCGCCGCCACTTTTTTTCCACCTATTTCTACAGAACCCCAGGTATCGCAACTTCGTAACTGTGAGGTTGCACTTCTTGGGGTTGAAGTTGAGTAAAGCCTCGCAGAGGCCGCTCAGTGCCTCCACAGGTGTATCACATTATCCAATCAGGTTTCTGAGTGATCGACGATGTTATGTAAGATGAAGTATGTGGACGTTTGATGCAGCCATAGGAACACCTCCATGAAGTGCTGGAAGGTGACTGGGGCTCCATGTAGGCAGAATAAGAAGCAGTAATGCCAGTGGTGGGGGGTAGGCTGTTTTTCGACAGGCTTTGAAAAAAAAAGGACACCTGCCAGTGCCCCTTGTGGGGTTTAGGCTGGAGATGAAATGTGCCTTACCCAGGCGGTTGATGAACAATCATTCGGAACAGTCTAATTGCAAGATTTTGTAAGTTCCATTGAGTTTATGGAAGTCCGTACAAAACCTTCAGGTGCTCTCAGGCTTGGAAACCATAATGATGGGGCTGGACCATGGGCTGTTAGGGGGTTCAATGTTACCAGCAGCCAGTATCCAGTTAACCTCCTCTTCAATGGCAGTGTGGCGTGCCTTGTGCACATGGTTGTGCCGCTGCCTTATCACAACCCCAGGTATACCCGCACGGTATACTGAATGACATTGGTGTGGTCGGGGACATCGGAGACCACATTGGAGCAGTGAGGAGAAGAACCTCCATACAGCAGCAGGAACTGGGCAAAAGATTCTGGATAGGAAATGAAACCTGAGAGCAGGACAGGTTCAATCCATTTTGTTAAGAGATAAATATCGTATGTTTATTCAGTGTTTTTTTTACCGGGCTGTTCTAGAATATAATTAACTGGACCAAACTTCTCCTTTACAGTATAAGGCTCCTGCCAGGTCGCTCGAAACATACAGGTGGTTGCAGGTACCCGGACACAGTCATTTCGCTGGAACTCTTTGGGTTGGGTTGACCCGTTGTAGGCCCACTGCTGGGCTCCCTGGGCTTCCTCCAGGTGTTTCTCAACAATGGGTGACACTGAATATATCTGTTGTTGCATCTTCTGTACATACTCAATGACAGAGTCAAAGGGGGTGGGTTGCTGTTCCCATGCTTCTCTAAAGGCATTTTCTGCTATGCAACAACAGCTGTTGTAAAAAGAGCTATTTCAATAAACTTTGACTTGACATTAAAGAGCCCATGAGGTCCCTGAGAATGTAATACATTTAAAGGAAAAAAACCCACAGAGGCCTAGGACACCTCTGCTTTTAAAAGCCCTGCTTCACGCTGTACAGCAGAATCAGCAATGGTTATATGGTGATACATTTGATGAGTTATTGTACACAAGTACGCCTGGACATCTATGAACATTCAGCCCCTGTTGTCACGATTGGTCCCTCCCAGTCCTTTCCATTTGCTCATGGTGTTTCCTTCCCAGTCCTGTCCATGTGTTCATGCTTGTTTTGGTCTAGTCCATGTGCTTGTTTGGTTACTCCATCCCTGACTGTCCCCACCTGTGTTTCCACCTGTGTCTTGCGATCCCTTGTTAGCCCATGTGTATTTAAGCCCTGTGTTTGCCTTGGTCTGTGTTGGTCTTTCTATTGTTTGATGTTTGGAGGCTTGTTCTGTTTGTAGTGTTTGGATGGTGTTTAAATGTTTTGATCTTGTTTGATTCTTGGTTGAGGTTCTCTGTCTTTGTTTATCATGTCTGACCCACATTCTCCCCGTATTGGCTACTTGAACCTGGACTGTCATGACGACGACCCTGGATTTGCCCATAAAAAAAGTTGTTTATCTCAGCGTATGCGTCCACCTCCTCGCTCCTTGTCACACCTGTGTTAACGAAAGCCTAACATTCAGTTTGGCCACAGTAGTGGAAAAATGGAAAAAGTTGGGGCAATTGAAATCTCAACAAAATATTGTACTTACTGCTGTGGTCAGTGTAACTGCAACTGGCAGCGAAGGAATCATCCATTAAAAACAATGAAATATTGAGTTTGTCATATATTATATTGATGCCATGTATTATCAGTCTTTCTAATGTATTGTCACATCGTTTCATGATATAGTTACACATTATGGAAGACTTTCTCAAAGCCTGGTTTACCAGCAATTTTCTCATGCTAAATACAGATATAAATTGCAGTCGTGCCCTTGGTCTGTTTGAAATACGATAGCAAATTTAACATTGTACCTTGATGAATTTTATGTGCAAAATAAAAAAATTCAGCAGTCCATCCTACTTAGTATGCATTGGTTTCAGCTAAATTCATGCACTCACTGCAAGGTCTTTATGATATTTAAAGCCCTAAATGGCCAAGCTCCATCATGTCTTTCTGATGTGTTGAAATGTTAAAGCCCATTCAAATCACTTTGCTCAGCTGTGACAGTCTAACTGCAAACTGGCATAATCACTTAAAGATCAGGTGTTGTAAAATCATTTGTAAATATAATAATTTGATCATTTTACATCATTCATTTAATGTGTTGGCTAATTTTCTCAGATTTCGCAGTGCTGTTCTTTCATGTAGGCCACAGTATTTTTTTTCTTTCCATTTTTAAAAATTGTGTTCCTTTTCAAAGTTCTTTGAGATTTTGCAACTACAGATAAAAGTGTGATAAACATACAAATTATTAGTAGTATTAGTATGTTTAACATGCTACATAATGACAGTCCTGGGCAAATGTTTGGCTCCCTGGCCAAATTACACATTTAGTTGATTTTCTAAATCAGAAAGTACTCTCTTCCCTCTACAGAGATACACAATGCACAGTAACTGTGTATTTGCTGAATTTAAAATGAATCATATGACCTGCAATTTAAATTTGTTGATATAGAATATTTACAGGGAACATACTTTTGCCCAATTTAAAACAAAATAACATTATCATGCATTTCTTTAATTTCATAATAAAACATAAAATGCGGCCTGTAATTTAAGCACATACTCAGGATGTATTAACTTGTTTACTCTTCACAAAATGAACAAAACCAGGGGTCAGAAAAGTTTTGTATGTGAGGTAGTACACGTATTGGGTTTGTATGACAGACAGAGTCATTTATACTTTGTATACATACATTAATACATTGTTGTTGTAGCTTTGATTCTGAAATGTGATACTGTAAAGCAGTTATCCAGTTTCAGCCCCATAGTCCTGCATGTTTTCATGCAACCCTTAGCTATTAATCAAGACCTTAAGCGAAAATGATAATCATATAAATGCATTTTATGGTTCTTCATTACATTGTACTACTCTGAACACAGCTGCAATTTGGAAGAGCCTCTCCTAAATATTTCACCTAAAAAAATAACTTTGAGTGCCTTTCTAAACCACTTATAGACTAATGCATATATAACAGGATTGCAAAGTGAATTTGTCAAAGCAACCCAAGAAAGCAAATCAAATATTTGTGGTGAACCAGTAACACCAAAAATTGTCACAATGAGATTATAGATAGAAAATGGTGCCCAAAATAACAGAAACCCTCCTGTGACTATAGCTAATGTTTTAGTTGCTTTTCTCTCTGCCTTACTAATGGTGGGTTGACCTTTGGATTTGTTTACTTGAAAGGCAGTATTGTGAACTAATCGTGATTGCCTCCGTGCAACAAAATATATTTTCAGATAAATGCTGAGCATGGTAACTGTAGGTATGTATAACAAGGTCACTGTAAGTGCTAAGCTTGTCATCTGTCCTATAACCACCACACAGGCTCCTTTACATAACATATCACTGTAAGCATCTATGCCTGTGTTATTTAGCTGTGGATATAAAATCCCTTCAGCAACAGCAAGGCCCCAACAGACACCCATCATACATAAAATAACACGAGGAGTTATTTTACTGTGGTACAGCAGGGGGTGGCAGATCGCATAATATCGCTCAATAGAGATAAAAACAAGATTTAAAATAGATCCAGTGCCCAATGTAATGGCAGCGCTGCTGTGTATTTTACAAAATAAACTCCCAAAATACCAGCAAGTCTCCACAGAGCGTATCATGTGAAAAGGCATCACAGAAACTCCCATAAGCATGTCAGCTACAGCCAGACAAAGAGTGAGATAGTTAGGTGGTGTGTGCAGCTGCCTGAAATGAGCTATGGCTATGATCACCAGAATATTTCCAAATGATGTAATAAGTACAATAACACTAATAACAAAATACATAATAGCTCGCATGGCCAGTGGATAGACAAACTTCTGACAGGAGTTAGGATGATGATCATAACAAAGAGAAATGTTTCTTATGCTCCCATTTTGACTAATGCTCATGTCCATTATGCTTCTTGTCCTTTATCTTTATCTGGAAAGAAATATGCCTTTAAGAAGTATAAGAACTCCTTTGTATTAATTATTGAAAGCAGTAATTAAACCTTTCTGAAACTGATTAACTTTAAAAATGATTACAAATAAAACAAATATTACAGTATTACACTAAAAATAAGTATTTCCTAAGACACATTAAAAACATAAGTTTATCATGCACAATCAGTTATGTAAACCCTGCTATGATTTCAATATCCAGCCTTACCAATGCTTGTATACAAGGGGGGGCAAAGCCAGCTTTAATGAAAGAGCAGCTTTCATTTATAGGCTGACAGACCTGCGTGAGGAAAGCCTTCTGCTAAATCACGCCTATTTCCTGATCCCTTGATAGTCCATGTCATGGATACCAGATACAAATCAAACTAAGTTGACACATACAGAATATGAGCTGTTAAACTGATATCCCTACATACAAACTTTCCAACTCTCATTACTGCATTCTGGAAATATAACAAAGCCAAGAAAATAGGGAAGAGGAAATGAATAGTATATAAATTAAACACATATGCACATCGCGACATTAGTACATTTCAAACAGCAAGTCGACTTTCAGTGACAACTGAGACTTTCAGTATCACCAGCCACACCAGCTACACTGTATGGCCAAAATGATTGGACACCTGACCATCACACCATTATCAGTGCTTTTAAAACCATGGGCATTACTATGGAGTCATCCCCTTTGCAGCTATAACATGCTCCAATCGTCTGGAAGGGCGTTCCCCGAAATTTTCATGTGACAGCATTTGTTAGATTAGGAACGGAGGTTGGATGAGACACACTAGCTTGCTATCAACATTTCAGTTCATCACAAAGGTGTTCAGTGGGGTTGAGGTCAGGGCTCTGTGCAGGCCACTGGAGCTCCTTCACACCAAACTCATCAAACTATGTCTTTATGGAGCTCCCCCTGGAACAGGAAAGGGACTTCCCCAAACTGTCACCACAAAACTTTTTATTGCTTAATTTTTTTAAACCTTTCATTAAAAGATGTGGCTGAAACACAATATTTAGAAGGGGTGATCACATACTAATGAAGGTTTTAAAATAAATCTTCTAGCCAAGCTTTCGATGCAGACCTAGTGCTAAACACTTCCGAACAGAGGCTCCTACCTACCAACATATTCCTGTGCATGCAAAAATAGAAAAATAATCAATAGTTAACCAAATTAGATTACTCACTGAGCATTTATTTTAACAATGTTAGATGAACTTTTGATAAGTGTACCCCCTACCCCCCCTGGTGGTTCAGGGGCCCTTAGTGACTGCTCTTCCACTTACAGCAGGAAACAGCCCTGGGTGGACATCTCAACTGATCCAAAATTAAGCTGTCTACAAGTAGTGTACAAATTCTCCCAAAAAAGGTACACAACTGGCACTGGCATGGGAAAATCTCCAGAATGTCTAGCTAGGAATCATAATTGTGACATATTTTTTCAGTTGCATATTTAAGTTAAATCTGCTTTAGAAACTTTATCTTGACTCAAAGCTTTTTTTTTTTTTTTTTACATATTTTTCTATCCAATGAAAACTTGCCATCATGTTTCCAGAATCATTTATTGACAATACATGCCAACATGTTTACACTTGTCAACTGACAGTGGTACGAGTGTCGAAGCCTTGCTGGAAAGAAGGTAAGCGAAGCGTTATGCAGTCTGAACATCAGAACGCAGCAGACAGTGGTATGGGTGAGGAAACGCAGCTGGAAAAGAAAAGTACAACAGAGGCTACACAGACATTGGCTGCACCATTTGTCACTTCCCTCCATTATCTTCTGTAACATACACTCATTCATGAATAAACTGGACATATGAGATGTTCGTGGAGTATGAGACTGCTTGTTTGACAGTACTGACTGAAACCTGGATGAAAGTTTATATATGAAGCCAGGATTTCGAAATCGAGGACTTTGGCCAACCTAGTGGGCTTGACCATGACACACAGCTGACTGGGCTGGGGGGGTGATCATATGGTCACTCCTGCTGGTGTAAGACTGTAACTGGTGTAACTACTGTTGTAGTTAGAAAATCAATTTGCATTCACGTCAAATTCATCTATTGCTGTCAGATGAGAGGTCCCACGAGTATGTATTATGGTAGTTGATATCGATCCTTGAGCCAATTTGGAAAATGCAACATACATCATTGTTAAATTTGTGCATCACATGCAGTGCATTTCCCCTGATGCCCCACATTTATTTATAATTAGTGATTTCAATTTGTCTTAGGAACCCTCTTGGTCACTTTTACCAGTATGGCCTATAATTCCTAGACTATGGCACCACAAGGCTCTACTGAACACAACTGTGTTTTTCTTGCTTCAATTTGCCAAATGGCCCTCAGAAGCCGCAAAGTTAAGCCCATCAAGGTAACTACATGGACCAAGGATGCTATATTTCAACTGAATGGCTGTTTTCATAGTACCAACTGGGAAATCTTTAAAATGTTTTGTATTCTTCTTCTTCTTCTTTCGGCTGCTCCCTTTAGGGGTCGCCACAGCGGATCATCTGCCTCCATCTTGCCCTATCCATTGCCTCCTCTACTTTCACACCAACCATCTCCATGTCCACCTTCACTACATTCATAAACCTTCTCCGTCTACCTCTTCTCCTTCTACCTGGCAGCTCCATCTCCAACATTCTTTGCCCAATATATCCACTATTCCTCCTCAACACATGTCCAAACCATCTCAACCTGGCCTCTCTGGCTTTACCTCCAAACTGCTCCACCTTCACTGTCCCTCTGATCTGCTCATTTCTAATCTTGTCCAGCCTTGTCACTCCCAATGAAAATCTCAGCATCTTCATCTCCGCCACCTCCAGCTCAGCCTCCTGTCTTTTAGACAGAGCCACAGTCTCCAAACCATACATCATAGCAGGACACACTACTGTCTTGTAAACCTTCCCTTTCACTCTTGCTGCTATCCTTCTGTCACACATCAGCCCTGACAGCCATCTCCAACCACTCCATCCTGCCTGCACCCTCTTCCTCACCTCCTTTTTTGCACTGTCCATTGCTCTGGATGGTTGAACCAAGATATTTGAAGTCATCCACCTTTACAACCTCTACTCCTTGCATCTTCACCTTTCCACCTGCCTCCCTCTCATTCACACACATGTATTCCGTCTTATCTCTACTGACCTTCATTCCTCTCCTCTCCAGTGCAAACCTCCACCTCTCCAGATTCTCTTCCACCTGCTCTCTACTCTCACCACAGATTACAATGTCATCTGCAAACATCATGATCCATGGAGCCTCCTGCCTGACCTCATCTGTCAACCTGTCCATCACCATTGCAAACAAGAAGGGGCTCAAATCTGATCCCTGATGTAACCCGACCTTCTTCTTGAAACCATTTGTCACTCCAACTGCACACTTCACCACTGTCTCACTATCCTCATACATGTCCTGCACCACCCTAACATACTTTTCAGCTACACCTGACTTCCTCATACAGTACCACAGTTCCTCTCTTGGCACCCTATCATATGCCTTCTCTAGATCCACAAAGACACAATGTAGCTCCTTCTGACCTTCTCTGTACTTCTCTACCAACACTCTCAACGCAAAAATTGCATATGTGGTACTCTTTCTGGGCATGAAACCAAACTGCTGCTCACTGATCTGGACCTCTCGCCTTAGCCTTGCTTCAACAACTCTTTCCCATACCTTCATGGTGTGGCTAACTTTATACCTCTGTAGTTACTGCAGCTCTGCACATCACCCTTGTTCTTAAAAATGGGGACTAGTACACTACTTCTCCACTCATCAGGCATCCTCTCACTCTCCAGGATTTTGCTAAACAACCTGGTTAAAAAGTCCACTGCCTTCTCTTCTAAACATCTCCATACCTCCACAGGTATGTCATCTGGACCAACTGCCTTTCCATTCTTCATCCTTTTTAAAGCTGCCCTCACTTCTACCTTACTAATTCTCTGCACTTCCTGATCCACTATCTCTCCCCCGTTGTCCTCCTCTCTCTCGTTTTCTTCATTCATTAGTTCTTCAAAGTACTCCTTCCATCTACTCAACACTCTCGGTTCACTCACTAGTACATTTCCCTCTCTATCCTTTATCAGCCTAACCTGCTGTACATCCGTTCCAGCTCTATCTCTCTGTTTAGCCAAACGATACAAGTCCTTTACTCCGTCTTTACTGTCCAGCCTCTCATACAGCTCATCATAGGCCTGAGCCTTTGCCACCATTCGTTTTGCTATGTGGCTAGCCTCACAGTACTCCCGCCTACTTCCTTCATCTCTCTTGTTATTCCACTTTTTCTTAGCTGCCTTCTTCTTCTGAATACTCTCCTGGACTTCCTCATTCCACCACCAACTTTCCTTGTCTTCTTTCCTCTGAAGCAGACGAAACACCCAACACATTCTTGCACCTCTTCATCCCCTCTGTTTCCTTCACCAACATGTCCATTGAAGTCTGCACCAATCACCAAGCTCTCCTCTCTAGGGACACCATCTACCACTTCATCCATTTTACTCCAAAATTCCTCTTTCTCCTCTAACTGACAGCCAACCTGTGGTGGATATGAATTGACCACATTCAAAATCACACCATCAACCTCCAACTTCAGGCTCATGATCCTGACACTCTCTTTACATCCAGAACACTTTTCCCAAGCTGCTCCTTTAGGATTATCCCTACTCCATTTCTGTTCCTCTCTACACCATGATAGAACAGTTTGAATCCACCTCCAATGTTCCTGGCCTTGCTTCCTTTCCATCTGGTCTCCTGGACACACAGAATATCTACCTTCCTTCTCTCCATCATGTCTGCAAGCTCTCTGCCTTTACCAGTCATTGTCCCTATGTTCAGAGTCCCTACTCTAACCTCCACGCTCCTGCCTTTCCTTCTCTCTCGCTAACTTCTAACTCCTCTCCTCTTTGATGGTCTTCGACCTACAGTAGTCCAATAACAGTAAATTCCACTGGCACCCTGCTGGTCAACAGCACCGGAGGCGGTCGTTGTTAACCTGGGCCTCGACCGATCCGGTATGGCAATCATATTCATGATCCGCATGATAGTTTTGGCAAAAGTTTACACCGGATGCCCTTCCTGACGCAACCCTCACCATTTATCCGGGCTTGGGACCGGCACCAGAGGTACACAAAGTACACCCCTAATGGCTGGTTTGTAACAATAATCTGGGAGATAATATCCCAAAAAAGTCCTTCAGTCAACTGGGATGAGTCCCGGATCTTTACATGCCCAGCCAAGGCCCCTGTCTTGATCATTTTAAAACCAAATATTTGTGAAGAGGAATGGAGTTTCTTATCAAAGTCAAGTCAATAGGCTTTTATTATCATTCCATCAATGTACAAGTACACAGCGGAGTGAAATTACATTCCTTCAGAAACAACTTGGTGCAACAATGAACAAAAAATACAAAGTGTGAACGTGCAGACATCGTGTGCAAACAAATAATTTAACTAGAACCAATAAATATGATAAACTAAAAATCCATGTGAGGAACAAATGGGGTCGTCCACAATGCTAGTGGCTTTCCGGATACAATGTGTGGTGTAGATGACCACGATGGAGGGGAGCGAGAACCCAATGATCTTCTCAGCTGTCCTCACTATACGCTGTAGAGTCTTGCGGTCTGAGGCTGTGCAATTCCCAAACCATGCGATAATGCAGCTGCTCAGGATGCTCTCCACAGTCCCCCTGTAGAACATGATGAGGATGGGAGGGGGGGAGATGAGCCTTCTTCAGTCTCCGCAGGAAGCAGAGGTGCAGCTGGACTCTCTTGGCTATGGAGTTGGTGTTGACGGCACAGGTGAGGTTATCTGCGATGTGGAAACGCTGTACGCTGACTCGTCATTCTTGCTGATCAGACCCACCACAGTCATGTCAGTAACAAACTTGATGATGTGATTTGAGTCAGTAGAGTGAACAGCAGTGGATTGAGCACACAGCCCTGAGGGGCACCGGTGCTCAGTGTGGTGGTGCTGGAGATGTTATTACCTATCCTGACTAACTGAAGTCTCTCAGATAGGAAATCCAGGATCTAGTTACAGAGGGTAGTGTTCAGGCCCAGCAGGCTCAGCTTTCCAATAAGCTGCTGAGGAATGATGGTGTTGAACATTGAACTGAAGTCTATGAACAGCATTCCGATGTAGGTGTCTTTATTGTCCAAGTGGGTGAGAGCCAGGTGGAGTCTGGTGTAGATGGCGTCATCTCTTGAGCGCTTGGGGTGATATGGGGCAAACTGCAGTGGGTCCAGTGAAGGAGGAAGCTGGTCTTTAATGTGCCTCATGACAAGCCTCTCAAAGCACTTCTTGATGATGGGAGTGAGTGCAACGGGACGGTAGTCGTTGAGGCAGGACACTGGAGACTTCTTCGGCACAGGGATGATGATGGTGGACTTGAAGCACGTTGGAACGACTGAAGTGCTCAGAGAAATGTTGAATATGTCTATGAGAACATCTGCCAGCTGTTCGGCGTGTTCTCTAAGCACTTTGCCTGGTATGCTGTCAGATCCTGGGGCTTTTCGTGGGTTGACTCTACACAGAGTTCTCCTCACAACAGCAGTGGACAGACACAGTACCTGTTTACCCGGAGGAGGTGTGGTTTTCCTCACCGTCGTGTCATTCTGTGCCTCAAACCAAGCATAGATGTTGTTAAGCATGTCTGGAAGGGAGGCATCACTGTCACAAGCAGGTGGAGGTGACTTGTAGTTGCTGATGGCCTGGATGCCCTTCAACATGCTTGGCTCTTGCAACCCTGAGGCTTGCTTTGTCCCTTGACTTGAAAGCCTTGTCGCGGGTTCTCAGCAGCATGCGCACCTCTGCAGCTATCCTTGGTTTCTGGTTGGGGTGAGTTGTGATGGGTTTGAAGATAGTAACATCATCAATGCACTTGCTGATGTAGCCAGTCACTGATTTCTGTGTACTCCTGAAGGTTGAGTCACTGGTAGTTGCTGCTATTCTGAACATCTCCCAGTCAGTGTGCTCAAAACAGTCCTGAAGAGCAGAGAAAGCTCCTGGCGGCCAGGTTCTCACTTGCTTCTGGTCTGGTTTGGCATGTCTGATGAGCGGTCTGTATGCTGGAATGAGCATCACAGAGACGTGGTCGGAGCAGCCGCAGTGGGGGCGGGGCTCGGCCCTGTACTCGCCGGGGATGTTTGTGTAAACAAGGTCCAGCACGTTAGCCTCACGGGTTGCCAAGTCCACATACTGATGAAATTTGGGGAGTACTGACTTCAGATTGGCATGGTTGAAATCACTGGCAATAATAAACAATGCGTCAGGGTTTGTGTTCTGGAGGTCGCTGATAGCAGTGTACAGCTCGTTCAGTGAGGTGTTAGCATTAGCGCTTGGAGCTATATACACCGCTTTTATATACAGTGAACTTAGAAATAAATTGGCCTGGCTCTGACAATCGTAAACTCCACCAGTGGTGAGCAGTGACTGGATAGACTAGTGCTGCGTTTTTACACCATTCAGCGTTGATGTAAACACACAGGCTTCCGCCTTGAGTCTTACTGCACAGCTCAGCATCTCTGTCAGCACAGAAGCACAACAGGCCGTCGAGCTGAACGGCTGAGTCCGGAGTGGAGCTCGTCATCCACGTCTCTGTAAAAATGAAAACACAGCAGTCTCTGAACTTACGCTGGGTAGCCCGCTGAACCCGCTGGTAGTCCAGTTTATTCTCCAAGGAACAAACGTTAGAGAGAAGGAGCGATGGAATGACTGGTCTTGTGGGGTTAGCCATTAGCCTAGCACGCACGCACGCCAGCTTGCTTGCCTCGCTTCTGCTTCTTTGTGCATTGCTTTCGGCCAGCAGGATCATGCAGCACCAGGGACTGTAGCAGGCCTAGCTCACACAGCTCTTCACATAGTTCACTTGGAACCAGAAATTGTGGCTGATTTCTCAGCTGTAGCAGGCTCTGGCGATGGTAGATGATGGTGCTGGTTGAAACAGTCATAATATAAGTTTTGGTCAGGTTACACGACAGACAGTAAATAAAAATAGCAAAAAAGCACACTTTTGCTATTCCCAAAGTGGCAGCTGCAGCCCCGCACCGCCAGATATATTCAATCAGAAGCTCTGGAGGTGTCTTCTGACTTAACACAAATTAAGTAAGTTTATGTATAAAGGGGCATGACTTCCAGTTTCCAGTAGCTACTAGCCCAGCCACAATATCAGTTGCACAGGTTGCGTTCCATTAGCCTTGTTGCAGTGCACAAGTAATAACATTTCTCGGTTTCTCTTCTGGCTTAGCAAAGGGTTGTGTCCTGTTTGATTCTGTTGAACTGTCGTTGACTGACCTGATCTGATCCCTGCTCACATCCCTGTCCTATTTCTGTCTCTCCTTCTTCTTCTCTCTTCCTTTCTCTATCTGCCTTAGTATTTCTCTTTAACTGTGAAAAGGCTGTGCAGCTGTGAAATGCAGTAATACTGTTTGATTCTGTATGAAATGATCGGTAAGGTTTCTAGTGAAATATATAACAGTAAAAATCAAAGCTGGTAAAGTTGCTGATGTTCCTGCTCATTTTACAACAAAAATACATTATTAATTAAGCAGTCTACTCATAATTTTGACGAAGTTAGGAAAGAAAGATAGGCATGTAGAATTCCAGGCCCCACTCCCAGGCCATGCAATTGGCGGCTGTCCACAAGAGGGGTGATGAGGCACCTCAGAACCTCAGAGAGCTACCGTTGGCCATGATGGCTTGATAAAACAATCCTGATGGGTGGATCAAGGCAGACATCAGACACACAGCCCAACTTAGAAACAATTCTGTCTGGAGTCAAGTCAAATCTGAGCAGACAGGCAAACAAAAGAAGGCTTCTGCATTGCCATTCAGCACCCCCGCTCTATGCTGCACCTAAAATGAGAAGTTTTGCAGCATCAGAAACCACCACATGAGGGGATGGCCACAAAGGAGATATTAGGAACAAACTGCCTTGCTTGTTTGAATCTTCAGCTTTACTCAACCACTGTTCAATGCCATGGCACCACATTTCAGGGCAGCATAGCTTTGTGCTGCAGAGGTTATGTGTCTGGTTGGCCCTTTTTGGTGAGGTCTGAGAGGGGATGGCCACAAAAGAACTAAATTGCCTGTAATACCCAACCGACCACAAAAGGTCTTAGGCTAGGGGCAGTTGAGGATTGCCATCTTTTTTAAACCTATTTCTACAGAACCCCAGGTATTGCATCTCTGTAAGTGTGAGGTTGCACTGCTTGGGGTTGACCATGAGTCAAGCCTCACAGAGGCCACTCAGTGCCCTCCAAATGTGTATAACATTATCCATGAGATGAAAACAATCATTCAGGGCAGTCTAACTGCAAGATTCTGATAGTTCCATTGAGTTTAAGGAAGTCACAGCAAAACCCTCAGGTGCTATCAGGCTTGGAAACCATAATGATAGGGCTGGACCACGGGCTGTTTAATATTACCAGCGGCTAGTATCCAGTTAACCTCCTCTTCAATAGCGGTGTGGTGTGCCTTGTGCACGTGGTTGGGCTGCTGCCTTACAACCCCAGGTATAAACAAATCGTATACTGAATGACACTGGTGTGGCCGGGGACATCGGAGACCAAATCTTGGAAGTGTTTTGCCCTTTTGGCCAGTATCTAGCAGCGAGGAGGAGTAAGCTCCTCGCCATACAGCAGCAGGTGATGGGCAAGAGATTCTGGAGAGGAAGTGAAACCTGAGAGCAGGAGGACAGGTTCAATCCAATTTGTTAAGAGATCAACATGGTATGTTTATACACTATTTTCTTACCCAGCTGATCTAGAATATAATTAACTGCACCAAACTTCTCCTTTACAGTATAAGGCTCCTGCCAGGTCGCTCGAAACATAAAGGTGGTTGCAAGTACCCAGACACAGTCCCTTGGCTGGGACTGAGTTGACCAGTTGTAGTCCAACTACTGGGCTCCCTGGGCTTCTTCCAGGTGTTTCTGAACAATGGATGATGCTGCATCTATCTGTTGTTACATCTTCTGTACATACTCAATGACCGAGTGAAAGGGGGTGGGTTGCTGTTCCCATGCTTCTCTAAAGGCATTTTCTGCTACGCTACAACAGCTGTTGTAAAAAGAGCTATATGAATAAACTTTGACTTGACTTGACATTAAAGAGCCCATGAGGTCCCTGAGCATGTAATACATTTAAAGGAAAAAAACCCACAGAGGCCTAGGACACCTCTGCTTTTAAAAGCCACTGCTCCACGCTGTACAGCAGAATCAGCAGTGGTATACATTTGATGTCAGCATGTCTACATGAAAATTTTGATATTATGAAAGGATTACTAGTTGAGCATTTGTTTCACTATGGTTCTTGCCCACTGAGAGGCAGAGTGTTTTTTCACTGAAGCTTAAATGTTATTGTACACAAACAGGTATGCCTGGACATCTATGAGCATTCAGTCCCTGTGTTAATAAAAGCCTAACATTCAGTTTGGCCACAGCAGTGGAAAAATGGAAAAAGTTGGGGCAATTGAAACCTCAACACAATATTGTACTTACTGCTGTGGTCAGTGTAACTGCAAATGGCAGTGGAGGAATCATCCATTAAAAACAATGAAATATTGAGTTTGTCATATATTATATTGATGCCATGTATTATCAGTCTTTCTAATGTACTGTCACATCGTTTCATGATATAGTTACACATTATGGAAGACTTCTAAGACTTCTCTATGGAAGACTGTCAAAGCCTGGTTTACCAGCAATTTTCTCATGCTAAATTCAGATATAAATTGCAGTCGTGCCCTTGGTCTGTTTGAAATACGATAGCTATTTTAACATTGTACCTTGATGGATTTTTTGTGCAAAATAAAAAAATTCAGCAGTCCATTCTACTTAGCTATGCATTGGTTTAAGCTAAGTTCATGCACTCACTGCAAGGTCTTTGTTACGATATTTAAAGCACTAAATTTTCCAAGCTCCATCATGTCTTCCTGATGTGTTGTTAAAGCCCATTCAAATCACTTTGCTCAGCTGTGACAGTCTAACTGCAAACGGGCATAATCACTTAAAGATCAGGTGTTGTAAAATCATTTGTAAATATAATAATTTAATCATTTTACATCATTCATTTAATGTGTTGGCTAATTTTCTCAGATTTCGCAGTGCTGTTCTTTCATGTAGCTTCATGTTGTAGCTTTGATTCTGAAATGTGATACTGTAAAGCAGTTGTGCAGTTTCAGCCCCATAGTCCTGCATATTTTCATGCAAACCCTTAGCTATTAATCAAGACCTTAAGCGAAAATGATAACAATCATATAAATGCATTTTATGGTTCTTCATTACATTGTACTACTCTGAACACAGCTGCAATTTGGAAGAGCCTCTCCTAAATATTTCACCTAAAAAAATAACTTTGAGTGCCTTTCTAAACCACTTATAGACTAATGCATATATAACAGGATTGCAAAGTGAATTTGTCAAAGCAACCCAAGAAAGCAAATCAAATATTTGTGGTGAACCAGTAACACCAAAAATTGTCACAATGAGATTATAGATAGAAAATGGTGCCCAAAATAACAGAAACCCTCCTGTGACTATAGCTAATGTTTTAGTTGCTTTTCTCTCTGCCTTACTAATGGTGGGTTGACCTTTGGATTTGTTTACTTGAAAGGGAGTATTGTGAACTAATCGTGATTGCCTCCGTGCAACAAAATATATTTTCAGATAAATGCTGAGCATGGTAACGGTAGGTATGTATAACAAGGTCACTGTAAGCGCTAAACTTGTCATCTGTCCTATAAGCACCACACATGCTCCTTTACATAACATATCACTGTAAGCATCTATGCCTGTGTTATTTAGCTGTGGATATAAAATCCCTTCAGCAACAGCAAGGCCCCAACAGACACCCATCATACATAAAATAACACGAGGAGTTATTTTACTGTGGTACAGCAGGGGGTGGCAGATCGCATAATATCGCTCAATAGAGATAAAAACAAGATTTAAAATAGATCCAGTGCCCAATGTAATGGCAATGCTGCTGCGTATTTTACAAAATAAACTCCCAAAATACCAGCAAGTCTCCACAGAGCGTATCATGTTAAAAGGCATCACAGAAACTCCCATAAGCATGTCAGCTACAGCCAGACAAAGAGTGAGATAGTTAGTTGGTGTGTGCAGCTGCCTGAAATGAGCTATGGCTATGATCACCAGAAGATTTCCAAATGATGTAAGAAGTACAATAACACTAAGGACAAAATATAAAATAACTCGCATGGCCAGTGGATAGACAAACTTCTGACAGGAGTTAGGATGATGTTCATAACAAAGAGAAATGTTTCTTATGCTCCCATTTTGACTAATGCTCATGTCCATTATGCTTCTTGTCCTTTATCTTTATCTGGAAAGAAATATGCCTTTAAGAAGTATTTAAGAAGTACTTTGTATTAATTATTGAATGCAGGAATTAAACCTTTCTGAAACTGATTAACTTTAAAAATTATTACACATAAAACAAATATTACAGTATTACACTAAAAATAAGTATTTCCTAAGACACATTAAAAAGTTTATCATGCACAATCAGTAATGTAACCCTGCTACATTTACTAATAGATTAAAAACATTATTACAGTACAGTTTATTTTTTTCATCTTTGTTCCATGATTTCAATATCCAGCCTTACCCATGCTTGTACACAGGGGGTCAAAGCCAGCTTTAATGAAAGAGCAGCTTTCATTTATAGGCTGACAGACCTGCATGAGGAAAGCCTTCTGCTAAATCACACCTATTTCCTGATCCCTTGATAGTCCATGTCATGGATACCAGATACAAATCAAACTAAGTTGACACATACAGAATATGAGCTGTTAAACTGATATCCCTACATACAAACTTTCCAACTCTCGTTACTGCATTCTGGAAATATAACAAAGCCAAGAAAATAGGGAAGAGGCAATGAATAGTATATAAATTAAACACATATGCACATCGCGACATTAGTACATTTCAAACAGCAAGTCGACTTTCAGTGACAACTGAGACTTTCAGTATCACCAGCCACACCAGCTACACTGTATGGCCAAAATGATTGGACACCTGACCATCACACCATTATCAGTGCTTTTAAAACCATGGGCATTACTATGGAGTCATCCGCTTTGCAGCTATAACATGCTCCAAACGTCTGGAAGGGCGTTCCCCGAAATTTTCATGTGACAGCATTTGTTAGATTAGGAACGGAGGTTGGATGAGACACACTAGCTTGCTATCAACATTTCAGTTCATCACAAAGGTATTCAGTGGGGTTGAGGTCAGGGCTCTGTGCAGGCCACTGGAGCTCCTTCACACCAAACTCATCAAACTATGTCTTTATGGAGCTCCCCCTGGAACAGGAAAGGGACTTCCCCAAACTGTCACCACAAAACTTTTTATTGCTTAATTTTTTTAAACCTTTCATCAAAAGATGTGGCTGAAACACAATATTTAGAAGGGGTGATCACATACTAATGAAGGTTTTAAAATAAATCTTCTAGCCAAGCTTTCGATGCAGACCTAGGGCTAAACACTTCTGAACAGAGGCTCCTACCTACCAACATATTCCTGTGCATGCAAAAATAGAAAAATAATCAATAGTTAACCAAATTAGATTACTCACTGAGCATTTATTTTAACAATGTTAGATGAACTTTTGATAAGTGTACCCCCTACCCCCCCTGGTGGTTCAGGGGCCCTTAGTGACTGCTCTTCCACTTACAGCAGGAAACAGCCCTGGGTGGACATCTCAACTGATCCAAAATTAAGCTGTCTACAAGTAGTGTACAAATTCTCCCAAAAAAGGTACACAACTGGCACTGGCATGGGAAAATCTCCAGAATGTCTAGCTAGGAATCATAATTGTGACATATTTTTTCAGTTGCATATTTAAGCTAAATTTGCTTTAGAAACTTTATCTTGACTCAAAGCTTTTTATTTTTTTTTTACATATTTTTCTATCCAATGAAAACTTGCCATCATGTTTCCAGAATCATTTATTGACAATACATGCCAACACGTTTACACTCGTCAACTGACAGTGGTACGAGTGTCGAAGCCTTGCTGGAAAGAAGGTAAGCGAAGCGTTATGCAGTCTGAACATCAGAACGCAGCAGACAGTGGTATGGGTGAGGAAACGCAGCTGGAAAAGAGGAGTACAACAGAGGCTACACAGACATTGGCTGCACCATTTGTCACTTCCCTCCATTATCTTCTGTAACATACACTCATTCATGAATAAACTGGACATATGAGATGTTCGTGGAGTATGAGACTGCTTGTTTGACAGTACTGACTGAAACCTGGATGAAAGTTTATATATGAAGCCAGGATTTCGAAATCGAGGACTTTGGTCAACCTAGTGGGCTTGACCATGACACACAGCTGACTGGGCTGGGGGGGTGATCATATGGTAACTCCTGCTGGTGTAAGACTGTAACTGGTGTAACTAATGTTGTAGTTAGAAAATCAATTTGCATTCACGTCAAATTCATCTATTTCTATTGCTGTCAGATGAGAGGTCCCACGAGTATGTATTATGGTAGTTGATATCGATCCTTGAGCCAATTTGGAAAATGCAACATACATCATTGTTAAATTTGTGCATCACATGCAGTGCATTTCCCCTGATGCCCCACATTTATTTATAATTAGTGATTTCAATTAGTCTTAGGAACCCTCTTGGTCTCTTTTACCAGTATGCAAGCTGTCCAAACAGAAGCAGTAAAGTGCTGGACATCTGCTACTGTATTATAAAGATGGCCTATAATTCCTAGACTATGGCACTGGCACTGAACACAACTGTGGTTTTCTTGCTTCAATTTGCCAAATGGCCCCCAGAAGCCGCAAAGTTGAGCACATCAAGGTAACTACATGGACCAAGGATGCTATATTTCAACTGAATGCCTGTTTTCATAGTACCAACTGGCAAATCTTTAAAATGTTTTATATTGATTTAGATTAATTGACTTTTACTGCATCAAGTTGTGTTGTGTTTGTGAGCAAATGATTATTCCCAGAAAGACAATTACATTGTAGCCAAATAATAATCCCTGGGTCAGTATACCCCTCAAAAATTCTCTCAATCAGAAAACATAACTTTTCATCAAAGTGACATTAGCCAAAAAAGAGTAGCTCAAACATTAGTGAAAAAGGAATTCAAATGCCAAAATGCTCCATAAAGACAAACTAGAAAGTAACCTAGGGAATGGTTATTCCTGCTGGACCCTGATATGTTAAATCAGTTTTACTTGATATTTGATTCCTTTGACTTTATTAAGGAATTGTCCAAATTTAGACTTATTTCAGAGGGCAGTGAAAATTAAATGGACACCCGGAAAACTCTTGAACATACTAATGTGAGGCAAAGTCAAGGGTTCATATCAGTGGCCAACTGCTTCAAAACCGTGCCTTGTTTTTGTGTGGAATATTTACAGTTATATTTCAGCTGTCTTTATCCTGTGATAACGTTCCAATGCTATGGAAAGAATCTATCATTAAGCTTATTGACATTACTTTGAATGATCTTAACCATCTTCATCGAGTTAGAGCAATGAAAAGACCAGAGTTCATTCTGGCGGATGCTCGTCACCCTTTCCATGCCCAATTTTGTCTATAGTGGTACACGTTCCCTAGAAGGGCCAAATCAAACACATATCTGAGGTAAATTTTTTTCCAGCAGCAATTGGATTTTTAAGGCCAATATGATATTTATTTTATCTTATGTATGTGTTATATGTTGCTGTTTTTAGTTGTTTTTTAACTGTCGTGTTCACTGCTGTCTACAAACCAAATTGCCCCAATCTAATCTAATCTGATAATACATATATCACCACAGTACAGTGCTGTAAACAAAGTATTTGCCCTTCACCGGATACCTTCTGAATATGATCATCCAACAATTTTTAAATAACAAAGAAAATAGAATTGGACACAAAACACGTATTTTTCAGAAAATAATTGCATTTGACTGAAGATAAAGATTATTCCAAACCTACACTATATTGCCAAAAGTATTCAGTCACCCATCCAGATTTTAAATAATCATTCTTTAGGATGAAGATTTAGTCCAAACCTATATCACACGAGTAGGTACTGGCAGCATGTTTAATCAAAGCCAAGGGCTAGAGCTCTAACAAACAGAAGTACAAATGTTGCTGGTGTCCGTGGTGCAGCGTGTGGCAGAAAAAGCTGGAAGTGGCCAGAAGGAGGGCCACTGCTGCTATCGCTGCGCCTAGCGTCAGGGTGAGTTGTGTGGCTGTTGCTGACCTACCTGCAATCACTGAGCATGAATAGAAGAGGAGGCAGCAGCAGCTACATAGGAAGAGAAAAAAAGCTTGACCACTCATTGAAATTGGAGCTCAAATAATAACAGAATAGGTGCCACCAGGCGGACAAGCAAAGACTGGAATGTTGGCAGCAGTTTAAGAGCTATTAACTGTCCAATGGCAAATTATAGGATACGCACTGCCATAGGATTGAGACAAAGACCAGAACTGAAACACTGCAGAAAGGAATTCAGTACCTTGATCCAGGGAGGTCTCCTGGCCTTGGCATCTGGGGCAAAATACTCAAACATTTTTAACTAAGCCCTGAACCTTCTCATCATACACAATTTCATTCAGGGACACACCTGATCCTGAAACTAAGGGGAGAGGGGTAGACAAAGCTATGCCCATGTAAAATAACAATAATATATATTTTAAAGATAAATTTAACACATTTTACAATGTACATAAATGTAACAATAATCTGGGAGATAATATCCCAAAAATGCCCAGCCAATACCCCTGCCTTGATTGTTTTAAAACCAAATATTTGTGAAGAGGAATGGAGTTTCTTATCAAAGATGGCTTTTCAATCAGAAGCTCTAGAGGTCTTTTGAGTTACTGCAAACTGAGAAAGTTTATGTGTAAAGGGGCACTTCCAGTGTCCAGGTGCTACTAGCCTAGCCACAATATCAGCTGCTGTCACAATTGGCCCCTCCCAGTCCTGTTCATGTGCTTTGTGTTTTGGATCTTCCATGTGCGTTTGTTGGTTCAGCCCCCTTGTTTGTTGACTCCGCCCCTGATTGTTTTCACCTGTCCCTCGTTATCCCTGTTTTATAAGCCCTGTGTTTGCCCGTTGTCTTTACTGGTCTTTGTTTGATTGTGCTGACCTTTGCATTGATCGCTGTTGTTGGTATCTGCTGTGTTGGTTATTCAGGTTTATGTCATGTCTGTACATTGTTCTATCCGTATTGGCTCTATGTCCCTGGACCGTTTTGACCATGACCCTGGATTTGCCCTTAATAAATCTCGCTTATCTCTGCATATCCTTCCGCCTACTTGTTCTCCGTTACAGCTGCACAGGTTGTGTACCATGTGTGCCATGTTGCAGTGCACATGTTAATTACCTTTCTCAGTTCCTCTTCGGTCTTAGCAAAGGGTTGTGTCCTGTTCGATTCTGTTGTACTGTCGTTGACTAACCTGATGTGATCCTCTCTTTCTCTCTCTCTCTCTCTCTCTCTCTCTGCCTTGGTGTTTCTCTTTAACTGTGAGAGGCAGTGTAGTTGTGAAATGCAGTAATACTGTCTGATTCTGTATGAAATGATCGGTAAGATTTCTAGCGAAATATATAACAGTAAAAATCAAAGCTGGTAAAGTTGCTGATGTTCCTGCTCATTTTATTGGTGTAAATGTTTTGAACTGATATTAGTGAAAATATACAGTGTGGAGGCTCTAAAACAGTCCATGGTCCAGCCCTATCATTATGGTTTCCAAGCCTGATAGCACCTGAGGTTTTGCAGTGACATCCGTAAACTCAATGGAACTATCTCATGTCTGCCTTGATACACCCATCGGGCCTGATTTATCAAGCCATCATGGCGAACGGTAGCTCTCTGAGGTTCTGAGGTGTCTCATCACCTCCTGTTATGGACAGCCGCCAATCGCATAGCCCGGGAGAGGGGCCTGGAATCCTACATGCCTCTCTTTTTTTTGCCTAACTTTGTTAAAATTATGAGTAGACTGCTTGCTTAATAATGTAATTTTTTGTGAGACCTGCTGCCCATCAGCTCCCTGCACTCTAGCTTACGTTAATAGGTGTGAAATTCTGCAGACACTAAACAGTACAAGGCTCCTGCCAGGTCGCTAGAAACATGTAGCTGGTTACAGGTACCCAGACACAGTCCCTTGGCTGGGACTCTTATGGTTGGTTTGACCAGTTGTAGTCCCACTGTTGGACTCCCTGGGCTTCTTCCAGGTGTTTCTGAACAATGGATGATGCTGCATCTATCTGTTGTTGCATCTTCTGTACATACTCAATGACAGAGTCAAAGGGGGTGGGTTGCTGTTCCCATGCTTCTCTAAAGGCATTTTCTGCTATGCTACAACAGCTGTTGTAAAAAGAGCTACATGAAAACTTTGACTTGACTTGACATTAAAGAGCCCATGAGGTCCCTGAGCATGTAATAAATTTAAAGGAAAAAACCCACAGAGGCCTAGGACACCTCTGCTTTTAAAAGCCACTGCTCCACGCTGTACAGCAGAATCAGCAGTGGTATACATTTGATGTCAGCATGTCTACATGAAAATTTTGATATTATGAAAGGATTACTAGTTGAGCATTTGTTTCACTATGGTTCCTGCCCACTGAGAGGCATAGTGTTTTTTCACTGAAGTTTAAGTGTTATTGTACACAAACAGGTATGCCTGGACATCTATGAGCATTCAGTCCCTGTGTTAATGAAAGCCTAACATTCAGTTTGGCCACAGCAGTGGAAAAATGGAAAAAGTTGGGACAATTGAAACCTCAACACAATATTGTACTTACTGCTGTGGTCAGTGTAACTGCAACTGGCAGTGGAGGAATCATCCTTTAAAAACAATGAAATATTGAGTTTGTCATATTATATTGATGCCATGTATTATCAGTCTTACTAATGTACTGTCACATTGTTTCTCAATCACCTTAATGCTGATGGTATTCAGTTATACATGTCAGCCAAGCCAGACTCAGTTGTAGAGTTACACAGAAGACTTTGTCAGTCTAGTTTAACAGGAATGTTCTCATGCTAACTTCAGGTACAACAGAAGTTTTGCTTTTGTGCCCTCAGTCTATTTGAAACAAGACTGCAAATTTTATACCTCAATGATTTTACTGTGCAACCTAAACAATGTCTGTCTTTTTTAGTCTACACTGGTTTTAGTCCTACACTCTCTACAAGCCCTAAGTAGCTCAAATTCTGCATATCTTACTGATGTGTGGAAATACCAAAGCTTGTTCAAACCATTTTTGTCAGTTGTGGCTGTTACTTGATATGTCTTTACAATTTGTACAGCATATCTGTTTCATGTAGTTGGGCCTAATTTTACATATATAATATTCATATCTATCTATCCATCCATCCATCCATTTTCTAAGCCGCTTCTCCGTCAGGGTCGCGGGGGGGTGCTGGAGCCTATCCCAGCAGTCTTCGGGCGGAAGGCAGTATTCACCCTGGACAGGTCGCCAGTCCATCGCAGGGCAGACAGACAGAGACAGTCACTCACACCTAGGGGCAATTTAGCACGTCCAATTGGCCTGACTGCATGTCTTTGGACTGTGGGAGGAAACCGGAGAACCCGGAGGAAACCCATGCAGACACGGGGAGAACATGCAAACTCCACACAGAGAGGACCATGGTCGCCCAGCCAGGGAATAGAACCCAGGCCCTCCTTGCCATGAGGCGATAGTGCTACCCAC